>NC_050595.1:2602500-2737500 GCF_013368585.1 Megalops cyprinoides
GGATCTCCTCGAAATGCAGCGGGGTCACGCTCTCCCACACCTTGAAGGCCTTGCGGATGGCCTCGTATGAGTTGTGCTCCCCCACCTTCGGCGTGTAGTTTTGGATGCTGGGAAAAAAAGAGGGCGTGTCACTCTGGCTTCAGACTCGCTGCACTTCCTCTCAGTACAGACAGAAGCAGCAGGAGGCTGGCCGAGAGCGTTACAGTAACAGTGTACCAGTATTTCCACTCCAGGTCGCAGAGCACGGCTTTCCTGCACGCGCCTTTACCTGAAGGTCAGGTGATCCTTGTTCCACTTGTGGCCGGTCAGTGCGTAGCGTTTCCGCCGCACGTTGGTTTTGATCTGACCCCCGAATTTATCGGGGACCCCACAGCGAGGCCTCTTCATGGCTCTGTAGGGGAAGAGCTGCGTCAGTGCTGGACAGTAACTGTGTCAGTGCTGAGCAGGAGAGTGACTGTGTCAGTGTTAAACAGGAGAGTGACTGTCAGTGTTAAACTGGAGAGTAATTATCAGTGTTGAACAGGAGAGTAGCTGTGTCAGTGTTGAACAGCAGGAGAGAAGTTAGTGCAGAGTTTGGTCTTGACTGCATCAATATTGAGCAGTACTTATGGTTATTCAAAGGAGAATGCGCTGGAAGTGATTTACACCAGGCCTCAACCAATTCACCCAATCACTGCTAAAGTGCATACCGCTGAAACAAGAGCGGATGGTACATTTACACCCTTAGAGATGCCGACCACAGACACATATCTGTCCATGGGGGGAAAACAAAGACAGGAACAATGGGAAGAGAGAGGAGGGAGGAGGCTGCCGTACTTGACGGTGGTTGGGTCCATCTCCCCCGTGACCGGCAGGCCGTAGAAGCGCTGCATGTCGCTGACGGCGTTGGACAGGATCTGCGCTGACCGCATGGTGGACATCTGTCGGCTGGCCTGGGGGAGGTAGCCATACATCCGCAGCCAAGACTGGGAGAAGCAGATGGACGGACAGAGAGGGAGACGAAAGTTAATACAATCACAGCGGAGAGACAGCCACCATCGTGTCGGATTACGCCGGGGGGGTGGAGGGCTGAAATGGAGAGTGAGCTGGGACAGTGAGAAACTTAATACAATCACAGACTGTATGAGGGCCGTTACAGCAGGTGGAGAGAGAGAGGGGGAGGGAGAGGGAGAGAGAATGAGGGAGAATGAGGGAGAGAGAGGGAGAGAGAGAGAGGGAGAGAGAGGGGAAGAGAGATGGAGAGAGAGAGAGAGACAGAGGGAGAGAGAGTATAAGAGTGCAAGGAAGTGAGAGAGAGAAAAGGAGAGAGGGGGGAAAGAGGTGGGATAGAGGGAGACAGAAAGGGGGAGAGGGAGAGAGGCAGAACTCAATTTTCAAACAGATACAGACAGAGAGGCTGGGAACAACAGAGATAATAAAATCAGTGGCAGACTCAGAGACAGGGAGAGAGGCACACCGGCGTGAATCAGAGCCCACCACGCAGGGGGGCTGGCCAGTGAAGAGGGGCTCTGTGTGTGTGTGGAGGGGGGGGGGTGGGGGTGGGGTAAACGAAATCATGGGGGTGCAGAGGAATTAGCTGCTTTTAATCAGAACCAATTACAGTTACACCGATTACAAGCTGTGGTAATGACCGACCCTCCCCGTTAGTGGCACTGATTAGGGCCACCTAAGCCTCGACCTGCTGGGTTTAAAAGAAGACCATCAGGGGCAGGCAGAGGTCAATTCTATACGTCACTGCACACAGCCAAGGCCTGACTCTGTTGACAACATCCTACATCCATATGCTGATAAATCAAAGTGTCAAACGGAGCCGAAAAAGGCACTCTCTTTTTTTAATAAACCACATTAAAAAAACGTACACTTCCCAAACTGTCTCAGAAGCGGTTTAACAGGCAGAGAGATATTTAATACAGCTCTTTGAGTTTTAATGGGTCTTACCCTGATAAATCTTTCCACATTGCTTCCATGTGTTTTCCCAAAGCCCTGTACAGCAGATGTTTACCAGAGGCCAGTGGAATAATTCCTCCAGAGCACTGCGGTTCTTCTAAACTTCATCAGTCATCCTACGGGATGGGGGCAACGATCGCGTGACCTGTGAACTCCGACCTCTTCATGAGCCTCTTGGCCACACTTCCCCTCTGGGATACTTTGCTCCAGGTGGATTCTGCTGACTCAGGATCAGCTTACCCACCAATAATCCCAACACCTACTGTTCCATGCAAACAGTGGATACTGACCCTGGTTCAGTGAGGGGTTGAATCTACCTACACCAAACAGCAGAGCTGAGGGGTGATTAGAGGGTACCCCGTGGGTACCCTAAATCTAACCCTGCTCCCCACACCTCTTCACCAACAAGCTCCCACTTCCTCTGTGCATAGCCAGACTGCACCTTCCCCCAGTTACTTTTCCTGTCTGTCTCTCTCCCTCTTTCACCTTTGTTTGGGTGGAGGCTAGGAAGCCAATCTGTGGTCTGTGTGTGTGTGTGTTTGTGTGTGTGTGTGTGTGAGAGAGACACACCTTCTATTCCAGATAAGAGGTTGTTTTCACTGAGAGCTGAGAGGGCATGAGAGAGGGAGGGTTTTATAAGCCACAAGACAGAAAAGTTATTAACGCTGGTAATTAGGGCTTCGTCAGACTCATAAAATCAGCCCAGCTCTCTCACTTTCTCTCTCCCCTTCTCTCTCTCTCGCTTTACTAAAGGCACCTGGCATGAACCACGCTGGAATTTACTGCGGGCTGTGGGGATATTTCTGTCTTCCCGAGCAGAAGATATGAAAATGCCTTTTAAAATATAAAGTGTTTCAATGTGTATCCTAACCACTCTCCATCTCCAGAGGACAAAGACAAAGCAAGACCAGGTTCTGCGAGAAAAGGTAGAGATGAGGGAGGGAGACACAGAAAGAGAGAGAGAGAAAATATGTACATGTGTATATATAAGCATTTTAAACCCAGCTCAATTGAATTAAACTGAATTGAATTGAGAGAAAAGACAGAGGGTTATTTTTTGGATCCTTTGCTTGCATCATTCACGGCCAGGTGGTTGTTGGGCTTAAGTGTGGGCATTAAGTCTCACAGCTGGAGTGATTTCCCAGGGAGCTGTTAGACGGCTCTGCGTGCTTCATGTGGTGCTTCAGCCATGACAGTAAAGCTGACGTGGGGGGGGGGTTGTTAGACAGGAGTCTGGGCAAGACGACAATTTCTTTTTGCTAATAACCCTGAGGAGGAGGAGAAGCCACACACAGGACAAAGGTAGAGAGAAAGAATCTGAGAGTGAGAGAGAGAGAGAAGACAGGGGAAAATATTTTGTTTTGGCATGCCACTGGTGCAGGGGGATGGTACGGTAGTTGGACCCTGCTTCACGGAGCAGGCACTGTTACTGTAGTTCCATTCAATCCTTCCACACCACTCTGCCTGTCCTGCCAAATCACATCTGCAGACTCGGAGCGAGCCGTACAGTAGGACAGGGAAAAGGATTTCACAGACCTGCTGTGTGACAGAATGATGACCAGGCCTTGTGCAAGAGCGCAGCAGTAAAAAGAGTTGTACTGTACTGTACTAAATATCCTCTTCCTTTTAACGACTGAGAGCAGTCCTGTGTTGTATTAGGCTCCCTTTATATGATTAATGAGGGGTACAATGCTGTACTGAATTTCTTGGTCAATGCAATTTATCAGAGCTGTACTGCATCAAATTAACTGTTCTGTGTACTTAAGGAGATCATTAGAGTCCTGCTCTGTGTGGTTAGGCAAGAGGGAGCTCTATGGTACCATACTAAATTTCTAGCTCTGTAAGGTTACTATTTGTTCTGATTGTTGTACTGTACTGTACTGTACTACAGTGTCCTGTGATGCCACTGACGGTGTACTCTTTGCCTTCAGATAAACAGACACCATTAGAGGTTAACGAAATCCGTCCCATCTCTTCACGGCGACAGCGGTGCCCGGTTTCCGTGGTGCCCGGTTACCATGGTGCTGGCTGCAGCAGTGGAATGGAATGCGGTGACCGGACGCGGCAGGAATTCCGCAGACGCGCGGGTCGGCCTGCAGCTCTGCCGCGGTGGGAGAGGCCTGCGGACGGACAGGGACGGCCGTGGAGGCCGCCATGCAGGAAGCGACACACAATCGGCATGCTGTGTTTCGCTGGCCGCGGAGCACGCACGCGCCCCCATCCCCACCCCCCCCCCTTTCTCCCTCTCTCTCTCCCTCTCCCCCTCTCTCTCTGATACAGTCAGCCCAAAACAAGAGCACTCATTGTTGCTCCTGGACGGCCTGGGAGCCCTGCAGCCCTCTCTCTCTCTCTCCCCTCTGTGTCCCTTTCAGAACAGCCGTCACATTCACCAATCACATGCACTGCAGCGGGACGAGGGGGGGGGGACCCCCCAACATACACACACACACACATTCCCCCTCTCTCTCTATCTCTGCCTGTCTTTCCACTCTCTCCCTCCCACCTCTCTATCTCTCTCTCTCTGTTCCTGCCCGTCTCTCCCTCTGCCTACTCCACTCAAGATCCAGGATTCGAGTGAGGATCTACGGGCCTGACTTTACAATGGAGCTGTGTTGTATGATACACTAATACAATCTGTCTCCCCTTCCACTCTCTCTCTCTCTCCGTCTCAAAACATAGTACAGTATCACAAAGCAGCTTTACAGTCTTCGTATTTTGTCTGTGTCGCTCTCTCTCTCTCTCCCTGTCTCCTAAATGCTCTTTGTTTACTTGAGGTTAAATAAAGGGCTTTTAGAAGTAAAAAGTCTCTCTCTCTCAGCCCTGCCTGTTGTTCCTCTTAAAAGCACAGTCAGGCCGGCTGGGCTGTGTGCCTTAGGCGCTGGGGGGTGGGGGTGGGGGTTAGGCTAATGGTATCTGCCAGAGAGAGATCAGGAAAAGACACAAAGAGATCAGTGCATGATGGGAAAGAAATGTGCTGAACTCCGCACGCCCCACAGGACAGTGTACTGCCGCTGCAGCAGACCGGATCAAACACAGCCAGAGAGGCACAGACAAGCCTCCATCGCCGATTACCGATCGTCTGTATCTGCCATTACAACTTACATAACATTAGTGGTATTTAGCAGACACTCTCATCCAGAGCGACCTACATGCGTTACAATTTTAACATGTTACCTATTTATACAGCTGAGACAATTCTGGGTTAGGTATCCTGAACAAGGGCACAGCAGCAGTGCCCCAATGGGGAATCAAACCAGCAACCTTTTGGTTATGAGCCCTGCTCCTTACCACTACGCTACACTGCCACCCCCCGTGTCCCTGACTGCAAAGGTTCCGGCAGCTAATGAACGACTGAACAGCAGTCAGGAAGGGCGCAGAGGAACCCTCAGCCGGGGTATCACTCTGTTTGTCCCGACAGTGTTTGTTCGGCAAACGCGGTCGGGTGAAGCACTAACGAACCGTCACTGTCAGTCGGCACTCTGTGTTTGAGTCCCTCCGGCCTCTCAGTCCTCTAATCCAACACACCAGCGCACCTGGGAGGTTTCAGGCCTTCCAGCGTGGCGGCAAGCTCGGACACGCACGTCTGCTCTTAGCGTTGTTTACGGTCAGTGCGTGGGTGTCACTTAAGCCGAAAATGACAAAAAAAGGACAGATGACTGCGGAAAGACAGGCACAGACACAAAATTGACCGTTGCTTTCTCAAAACCCTTCCTTCGGCGATTGTTCTGTCTTTGGGCAAGACAAAAACACCCCTCCCCCTACCAAAAAAAACACAAACAAACACACCAAAAAAAACCCATTTAAAAGACAAACAGAGCCGGCGTTTTGCCCCCTCGGGTGGCCTGGGTATCAGATATAATGGCATCACTGTGATGACAAACAGATCCGCCACCTAATCCTATTTTTGGAGTGGGGGGGTGGTGACAGGAACTGAGCAGCAAGGCTTTGGTGTGTTGCCATGACGCAGAACTGGGTGTAATTGAAAGAATTTGAATTTGAACAGACCTACATAATTATATAGCATATTTTTGATATATGACACATCCATATTTTTTTGTTTGAGGTAACTGACAGACTGAGGGCAAATATGAAATCACACCAAGAGATCAGAAACGGACATAAGTTGGCGTCCTTCAAGCCCACCAGTAAATAACACGCCCACATGGCCAACTACCAAATTTGTCCTGCCCCCTTTTTACTGGGGGTGGAGGGGGATATACAACATCTGACAGACCCCCCCCCCCCCCCCCATTCTACCAGGAAGCGTTTACGACATCTCTCTGATCTGGAAGTCCCCCCCCCCCTAACCACAAGGCGATGTGGGAGGCTTCCCACCATAGAAGAATAACAAACACGCCGTTTAAGTCATTGATGTTTCTGAGTGCTACACGCATGGCGTGCAGCAAACAGCCAGAGAAAACGAGTGTCAAACGAGTGTCTTTTACTGAACGGGGATGCTGGACGTGGCTGAGCTGCAGACCCGACGGCCACGCAAACGAGTGTCTTTTACTGAACGGGGATGCTGGACGTGGCTGAGCTGCAGACCCGACGGCCACGCAAACGAGAGTCTTTTATTGAACGGGATGCTGGAAGTGGCTGAGTGTGGCACGCTGCAAGGGGACAGGACGAGGAGCTGGGTCTGGAGCCGCAGGTGAGTTTTCACAACGTGAAGCGCCCCCTGTAACAGTCAGTGCGACGACGGCCGGACAGACTCCTGTCCTTCTGCTGATCTGTCTGTGGGCAGTCTGGGGTGGAGGACAAGACAAGTGGCACCTCCGGCCCTCCCCCTCCCAAAACAAGGACAAAGAGAGAGGGGTGGGCCAGACACCTGTGGAATGGTGTCCAATTTCAAAGCAATGGTCAACCAGGCGCCAGGAGGTGTGGGGGCAGGAGGGGGGGGGGGGGTGCGGTGTTGCTGCACTGTCTGGGCAGTTCTGATGGCCTGTCCTGGATCATTCTTTCCAGTGCTGTGAACTCTCAATCCTTTGAGTCAGGGGGCTCACATGACTGCAGCTAAGAGAGCCAACAGTAGCTTTCAGATTAAATAAAAACCAAGAAAGTGTGTGCAACCACACGTCTCTCAAAGCAAAATCAGTCTACGACCATGAGTGCTGCGTTGTCTCCCATCAAGAATGACACATGGGGTGGGCGGGGCTAAGAGACTAGGGCCAATGGCCTCCTGCCCCTGGTAGGGCAGACATGGCACCAGGTTACAGATCATGTAGAGGGTAAAGACGTTTCATGCTGATTCATGAAATTGAGCTACAAACTGATCTGCAAAAACCATGATTTAAGGAAACTCCCTCTCAGCTGCTTAACCGATTTTTCACTGTGTGAGTGAACACACACACACACACACACACACACACACAGCATCACAGTGTAGCAGTGATCATCAGCAGTGTGCAGACTGATGTAAGTGGAAGAGGCCTACTGAAACAGGAACTCTGTTTCATACACTCTGTGTCATACGCTATCCCAGCATCCCCTCCACCAGACACACCCCTGCACACCTGCTCTCCCTATCAAGCTGTCTGTCTGCCCGTCTTTCTGTTAGCCCGTCTTTCTGCCTGCCTGTCTTTCTGTCTGCCTGTCTTTCTGTCTGCCTGTCTTTCTGTCTGCCTGTCTTTCTGCCTGCCTGTCTTTCTGCCTGCCTGTCTTTCTGTCTGCCCGTCTTTCTGCCTGCCTGTCTTTCTGACTGGTTGAGTGTGGATAGTTTTGCCACAGTCGGGAACTCTTCCTGTAAATACATATAAACATTATGAATGCACACGGTTGTGAGGTCTGTCGGTTACACAGACACACACAGAGGTTTGGATCCAGGCCCGAATCCTGGTTGACCGTGTTCATTTCCCCCGGCGGAGAGGCTGCAGAACAGGACTGTGCTCCACACTCAGCCCTGGCTCCTGAAGCTGAGGCTCTCTGTCTGTTGGCACGGCGACGTGGCTGGCTGACTGCACCGTGGCCCCGCCCACCTGCCAGAGCACCAATGACAGGTTGCTGCCCACAGCTCGGTCACGGTGGCCGCCGGAGGCGCGGGGACCGGACGCAAACACAGCCACATCTGTGTGCCCCGGCCGCGACACCTGGCCCGTGGGAGGGGCCCTCACTTCCTGTGCGAAACCTCGCTTTTGGCGCACCGCGGCTTCGGGGCGATGACAAAAGATTCCAAAATTACAAAGGGGAACAGGTTCTGAAGGGGAATTGAAAGGCGCGGGTATTTCCCTCCCCCTTTTTTTAGCGCTGGAGTGCAGTGCATGGAAACACACCAGGTCTTCACTGATCAAATAACTTACCATCTATCTTTTACAGCAGGAACTTTCTGGAACTGTTCTTCAGGTACTCTACCAGAACATCCAGAGCAAAAACTCACAGGTGTGAGGTGTTAAGACACACACAGAACTGTATCACATCAACTGTAATACAAAACTGACTTGGGCCTCATAGTGTCTGTCAGAGGTGAAGACCTCAATGAAAATGTACAGGAGTAACGCAGGCTAAAAATCTAAAATCAGAAGTGGGTAGAAAAAATAACCAATCACACACATACACTTTCACAGACTCCCTTTACACTGGCAGATGTGAATTCCCTATAACAGCTACTCAATGTGGGTAACTGTGACCAGTGGAAGCGGGGGGGGGGGGGCAGGAGGTGGGGATGGAGGTGTTGTGGTTGGGGCAGGGAGGGGGAGGGATTTTGGGTGGGGGGGTGGGGGTAGGAGTATGATGAGGAGGGGTAGAGGGGGGTAGGGGTAGAGGGGTTGCCCCACTGAGGCCATGGAACATCCAGGATCTTCCCCAGTTTCCAACCTTTCCTGGATATCTCCACATCACAGAACTACCAGCCTCAGTGTAGCCCTGCATGTCCACATGGGCAGGTGTTAGCTCGTGGGGGGAGAGAGTGGACTCTTTGTTCTGGTTATCAGGGATCTGTGTCAAGGTTACTGCTGAAATGACTTTCCGAAAAGGCCCCCGTGGTGTGACTGAAATAGCTGCTCCACTACTGGGCTTTTAAAAAAGAATTTCACGTGTTACCTGACGAAACCAAAAATACCCAACCTGCCTTGTACACACATAAATAAACAAAAAATAAATAAATAAACAAACTACATAACAAAGTTGCATTTCCACATTTGGCATTCACCACTACGAAAGGAACAGTGGGGGTAAACTTTTCAGAAGGGTACATTTTTCTTTTGCATGACATGCACCAGGTTAGCAGCAAGCTGACTCTCCTCTTAAGGGCGGTGCGAGTGTGACAGTATGTCAGTGAACGCGGGGGGGGGGGTGTGTGTTCCATCTCGTGCGCCTTGCTGGAGGAGCCGGTTTCGGATCCAATGGCAGCAAAGGAGCCTATTGTTGCAATCCAGCGCGCACAGCTGGCCCGCATCACTCCTCTTGGCCCCCGCGAGCTGGGTTTGGCCACCTTGGACGAGGAAGCGTGCAAGAGAAAACCAGGTCATCGAGGTTTAAAAGTGTGCGCAGAAAACCCGATTTAAACACCCCCGAAAGCCGCGATCGAGAGGGTGCACTCCTGGAATTCTAAAAACAGAATAGGATGCGAGGCATGGGGAACAGACGGAAAATTTTGTATCTGCGAGCGACAGCTAGTTATAGCAACGAAAGACGAGTATATTTGCGGATGCAATGTCGGAAGCGTTGTTTTTTTTCCAACTTATGTTCTTTGTTGTCGACAGACACGTGCGATCCGAAGGTCATGCACAGTGCAGACACTTTCCCAGATACTACATATGTTTAACACGAACAGAGAATTATACAGAACAGAATAATCTCTCGGCATAGCCTACTGCAGAAGGAAGCAAGGTTAATCACTCCAGATATAGAAACACTGAAGCCTTATCAACAGTGCACCCCTTCCCTGGTACAGACAGTATGCTGAAACGCCAGAACCGTTTAGCACAATCTTAACATATATAAAACATATGTGGATGCTGTATGAATGTAGCTGTCTGCATACTTTTGTTCTATGTTTAACCCCAATTAAAACCATAATCTGTTTCTATCTAAAAGTTTCCAGGACGTCATGCGGAATAGCTACCACTATTCCTCGTAAAAACCTGCGGTCGTTGTCTTCACACGTCACCAAAACTGATCTACAAGTCACCTTATCGCGATGCGTAAAAGTGTTTTCACTAACCAGTTAAGTCACTGTAATTATTCGATCTCGGCGCAGGCGCACATATCACCTGAAACATGAAAATTTGCGTTTGGGAGTTCTTTACAGCTCAATTCATGCTGCGATAAATTGGGAACAGTGGTCCTCACAAATTAATCTCGGGTAGATTACATAGCAAAAACAGGGAAATTTTTTCAATAATTACCTCTGCGTTGAAAGTGTCATCGTCTGCCGCGTGCGTTCCAAAGCTGCTCACCGAAATAAAACCCAGGAATGGGACTAGAGTCCGTATCAACAGTGACAGAGTCCGGCATTTCCACGACGATACCATCTTCTCCAGGCGCCGTTACCTCGCTGGGTGGGCAACACTGTGAGTCGTCGTTACTCGACTGGGACTATGAATGGTGACTAAGACTACACACCGTGCACAGCGCCTGACAAACCGATAACGGCTCTGGACTTATTTCCTTGCACGCGGTTTCTTTAACGAGATATCTGCACTCCCTTCTGGAGCGACGCGATTTTGGGGGGAAATAAGTGCACGGCGAAAGTGGGGCATCAAAAATGGGGAAAACTATAACCCTCCTGTGCAGTCATACTCCCTTTTTAAACACGGGGTTCTCTTGCCACGACACAAACATTCGCTGCTCCGACCGAACCAGTCATGCCTTATCGTTATTCTGAAGTCTCCCTTTTTGCATGTAAACGTTCCCCAGCCTCTTGTGAGTTAACGAGAGCTACAAGAATCCCGTGGGAGCGCTTCGAAATGGCCCAATTAGGCGAAGTCCTGGCAGCGGTCTTGCCAAAGTTCCCCAGCAGTTCGGTGTCACCCGCGAGACTGCCAAATTTTTTATTTCGGAATTTCCGTTGTCACTGCGGACCAGCGCAAAGCACCGAATTAACTGTGCGAGTCCAAAAGCGCTTCCCAGTGACCGTCTTTGTGCTTCCTTGTTTCCAACTCCGACTGCAGTCGGGCTAGCTCAGCCAATTTACTTAGTTACCCAGTTGTTGCCAACTATGTATTATTCCATATCAAGTAGCTATTGACAACAGCTCAGGTTAATGCTTGATCTTGCAATCGACTTACACTTCGTCGGACTAGAGGGATATGTCTCGCTGCAAGGAAACACGACTGAATACGGAATAGCAACAAAGACACCGTCCAAACCTCTGGACAATTGCTGTTGCAGAGCCGTGTTTGTGTTCAGTCAGCAGAGAAGTTGAAGACGGCTGCAGCTATCGACCGCTTGCACACAAATCGCTCCCGTTTGCCAGCTTAATGACGCCTGACTTGGATCGCAGACCTGCACATAAAGATTTAATGTGATGGTTCTCTGCCCGTTAAAAATCCAGGTTTTCTTTCAATTTTCCTGGACCGTGTCCACTCGCTCGCGCCCCTCCACCAGGCCGATCTTGGCGGCTGTCTCTCTCCACTCCCCGTGCCTTTTACCTCGCGCTGAATATAACACTCTGCAACGCCCCCTATCAAACTTGTATGTAGATTTGGGACAGGGGGGCTGGCGGATGTCGGCCGGAAAATAACCCTACCTATTCCCAGAGGGAGAGAAGAGAAGTTTATTAATTAATTTCACCCATAACAGGAAAGCACAAACAGAACAATATGCAAGATCTTGACTGACTAACTATGCGTGGTTTGTTTTGCACTTTTCCTGTGAAGTATAGAATATTAAAACAAAAACATTTCGGTTTCACATTCATAAATATGAACTTCCTTGGTTTGCGTGAGGCAGTCACTGGCGATGTGGCATTGTCTGTAACAGTTATAGCCCCCCCCCCCCCCTCAAAAAAAACATAAACAACTCATAAAAACGTGCCTATTATCTTCATCACCGTGATGAACAGGATATCGCTTTCCTTTCCGCACACATTGCGCATTCCTCAGTGATTGGTCCAGCTGTGTCACATGGGTCTCAGCCTAATCAATGGAGAGTGAGTATTGGAATGCAATGAGAAAAGCAACGTGCTTCACATTTGTGGGACGTTGTGATGGATGCCGGAGACTTTCACCCCCTGAGCTGCCACCAATGGCCAAAGCTTCTACAGGCTGGGGATGACTTATTTCTGATGGGGGGTGGGGGGGTCTACAGTCTAGGATGGACCCAGTGTAGCACCCCCCACCCCCACCCTGCCAAACCCAGACAAAGGCCCAGACCCCCCACCCCCCAACACCCACCCTAGTTGGTTAATCCACCATGAAAGGTCATTCTTTTGGTCCTGCCAGTTATAAAATCTAGTGTAGATTTCAGGGCAGGGATTTCATTGCTTTTGGCTCATTGAGTTAATTCCAAACCATTCATTTGTTGACCTTCCAGGAGCTAAAATCAATATACAATTTGCTAGTGTGGTTTAGTGGTTAGGAAACTGGCCTTGTAAATGTTTGTGAACTCAGAGTGGTTCACTCAATAACATGCCATTCAAATGTATAATAATTTATTATGTTAATAATGAGCCAAATTTAAGTTATGGAAATGGTGCTGGTTAAGAGCACCTACCAGACAAAGAAATAATACAGTCACAATAGCCATATCCGAAAACCAATATTACATAACAGCACCCTTGCATCACAGAACACTAATACTTGCTTACTTGTCAAAGTTACAATATCTGATAAAGAGGTCGGAAAGAGAAAGAGACAGAGAGAGAGCTGAGAAATGAGTTCCTCAGCTAGCAAAGTTGTCGTTTGAATATGATTAGCATCACGGTGAGTATTCTTGAGGCCAGTCAGCAAACAAGCCACAGTACACTTTACTGGTGTATTTGCTGTGTAGACAGTCTCACCCAGAGCAGCTTACAGGGCCTGAGGCGTCGTATGCTATGACACAGAAGCACCGAGAGCAGGATTATGGGTACTCAGCAACCAGTGACACAGTGACTGAGCATCGAACAGAAACACGGGGCTATGATGCAACCATGTAACTGTTGTATGTTACACATGTTGTTTAAATTATTCTTGAGAAACACACCTATATCATATTAACATGCACATAGAACTTAATTGTGATATATATGAGCGACACCACCCAAAGATTAACATGATAAACTGTTACTGTATTGTGTCTTGGGGCAGGAGAGTGGTGTAGTGGTAAGGATCAGGGACTCTAACCAAAAGGTTGCTGGTTTGATTCCCCGACAGAGCACTGCTGTTGTACCCTCGGGCAAGGTAGTTAACCTACATTTGCCTCAGTAAAATATCCAGCTGTATAAATGGATAAAATATGTAAATTGCTCTGGATAAGAGCTTCTGCTAAATGACAATAATGTAATGTAATGTCCTGCTTGTCTTTAACCAAGCCCAACTGGATTTGATGAGAACGACTCAACTGAACAAATTACTCCAACTCAGAGTGGCAACTTCCACCAGGTCTGGTTAGCCTCTTGACTGTCCAACTTCAAGAAGTTTGCAGGACGGCTGTTTAATATGGCTATAGGGGTACGAGTCTTTGGCTTGCAGAGCAAGGAAAGTATCGCACCTGGCCATGAGACCAAGTCTGTTGACTCTCCATCGGTATGTTACAAACAGGGAAAGAGGTGAGGATGGGGGAGAGGAAGGATTGTGTGAGCAGCTGACATGGAAAGAAGGTGGCAGCTGAAATTTTTACACCAGTAGACTGAACCGGTTTATCAAAGTTTGGTTAATTGCATCTGAAAAGTTTAGAATTTCAATTGTCAAGAGCTGACCGGAGTCTTTTTGGGTTTCAGGACTCTTGGTTTATATGTATTTTCATTTATTCTACGTGATTTTATTTATTATTTCAATCTGAGGTGACGGTAAGATTCCACACTAAAGCTGATGAACGTCAAACTCCATCTCCGCTATACTCAGCTGGAGAACGCTGGTGGCAGTATATAACTCAGTCTGTATTTGTGCGCTTGAGCGCGTCCCCGTCGCAGACTTTAGTGTGTGTATGTACGTACGTCTGTTTTTGTGTATGCGTGCAGCGTTGCGACATGCCTGCCAGATCCTTCCGTCATTGCAAGCGCACACTGGCAATCGCTTCCAATGCTGTCAGCAGCCTTTGCTTATGAGTGTTTCGTAGAAAAGAACGAAAGAAACTTCGGGGTTTTTCCAGGAAAGCGAATTAAAGCTTCCCTGTTGGCCTTTGTTTTTGATCTCTCTCTCTCTCTTTTCATTAAAACTCGACGCAGGGCACGCATCCAATGCGCCTTCTCGGCAGACTTGCGTTCCTACAACATCTGCTTCGATATTCTTTTATTCTGAGTCTGATTGGGCAAGAGCTCCCTGATAGGCGGTTTGTTCTCTTTCATCCAGCGTGCCAGTTATTTGCGCGCAAAAGCCCAAACTGAAAATGGATTCTCCGTAACACACTGACGCAAATACACACGAACACAAATAAAAACAGTCCTCGATATAATAAAAGGACCGTCTGGAAGTTGTGTAGAAGAGTAGCACAGCCGCATTGGGAAGCCTCGTACCACGCAAGGCCAATTAAGATTCTCAGCGCTGTGACAGGATTTGTCTTCGGAAACGACAGTAACCAAAGTCAAAAGTATGACAAGTGAAGAGGAACTTAGATTTTAACAACGAGGAATTCATTTATTCACTCCTGAAAGTGCATGAAAGCTTTGACAGAAAAATTACCGATTATTGTTTTCATGCAGACAGATTGTAAATGTTTTCCCCTCGTAAATGGTTAGATCTGTAGAATTTACCATTATATTCTTCTGTCGTTGGCGTAATAATGAGGAACTTCTTAAATCTGAGAATGCAGTCAATAATTTGCTGATGGGTCAAGATTTGGGAATTGTCGTATCTCTGGGGAAAACAAGTCCACAGTGCCATCTAGTGATCGACTCCACGCGTCTCACGCGTGCCTTGGAACTACTCCGTTTCTCCGGAAAATTAACACAACCTTCGAAACGACACCACATTTTGTAAAAAGGTACATCACCAGTACAGCGTGCTAAAAGATCCAAAATGTGCACTACATATCACAAATCAAATAAATCAATCCCAAATGAATTATCGGATTGTGCTATGCAATAATTTCTCTTTATGAACTATTTCACAGATAACTATAACGATCAGGATGTTACGTTAAACCCTGGCTGCATGTGGTCCATTTGGCTGTGAAACAGGAATGATTGACACGGTAATCAGAAATTTCACTGCTACAGGCAAACATGTAACCAAAGTATTTATTCACACAAAGGATTAAATCTGTAAGGATTTCATCCAAAAGCTGAAAAGATGTTTTCTCCGTCCTAACAAAAAGGCATTCATGCGCAGACTCCCTGTTTTGTATATAAATGCAAAGTAACAATCAATCAGATATAGGCCTACACAGAATGTCTGTCTAATGATACAAAATGCATATGATTCTAATCTGAGGAGTGTTATAGGAAATATACTTACTGATGACTCAGTGTCCACACGAGGGAACCCAGATTTGAAAATACCAAACAACCTAACGTTTGGATATAACTGATGTAAATGCTCTAATCAGTCTCAAATCCAATGCTCAAAGAAATGCTCTCTCATAGTTACAATCTGCATGCATCTCTGCGTCCACCTCCACACCCATTAGGCTACTCTTGTTTGAATTAGCCTACTCATGAACTCGTCATTGCATAGATATGGAACACACAGCACAGGGAAGGGCGGAACCAGAGCTTTGTAATGATGCTAGTCACATATCTGTAGCCTACGTACCGAAGTAATCACATTATAAAGACAGATCAAACTTCTGCAAAGTAATATCTTTACTAATTTCTCCAGCCATTTCCACACTCCTGCTTCTTGGTTGAATCAGCCACGAAGTCCCTTTCACTTCACAATGCACCTCAGATCAAAGTAAACAGCAGAACTTACCCTTTCCAATGATAGGCCTACTAGTTGTCGAGTAATCCGGTTTTGAAATCACAGTAAATTTCTGCATTGTCTCCAACATAGGGCTGACATTACATCCCACTTTGTATGAAAAATGAAAAAACACAAACTCCCGTAATTTGCATTGCAAACTTTATTATGAATAATCGTCATACACGAATCCATAAGTTTTGCATATTTGTCTGACATTACCCAAGTTGCCAGATCGTCTGACCCCACCCCAGTATGGCAGGTATGGGTAGGGGGGACCCCCCGATTGCCACCGGGTATTTCGCACACTTGGTGAGGTGAAAAGAAAATTAGAAAACAGGAGAAGAACAACCGAGAGAACCATTAAGCACTTACTCATTTTCTTTTCTGACCCCTGTAGTCTCAAATAGCAATGATTAGTAGCACTGGCACAATATTTGTTATAAATGAACTAGAGAAAAAAAACTAACTAATTTCATGAAATGTTACTGAAATGGGAGTTTGATTTAGAAATTATGTCACATTGCTAAAATATGAAATACTGGAGACTTCGTAAACCTGTTTTCGAAGTTAGACAGCATGCGCAGAGTGGATTTTCCACCATAGCCATTATGTGTAGTTTCCAAGAAGACAGGAACACGTCTGTGGGTGTTAACACTATGGTTGTGGTGACAACAATTCAAAAAAATATCTTGCCTTACTATTTTTTCATAGTATGCAAAATGAGTGAAACATTTCAGTTAACGCATCTACTACAGAAAACTGAATTTTGCATGAATGCTGCATCCTGCAATCAAAGGATCTTTTGTGCACTCTTTGCATTTAAATGCCATTCAAATTCCCTGCATTTGTGTGTGTGTAAATGTACCAGGTCATTTTGTTTATCTTGCTTTATAATAATACTCCCAGGATCCTGTTTTATAATGTGTATTGCAAACTTTGTATTTGCAGTGCAGTGCATAGCTCAGACGTGGGTGAAATGATATATGACAGGACATACAACACTTCCCTAAAGATGAGGTACACTGACCACTTCCTGTGGGAGGGTATTCACGCATTTGGCACCAGATAGCTTACACTTTACGTTACATTACATTACAGAATCTGGTGTAGTGTCTCCCAGTAAGATCTGCAAGGTATGTCTCTTTTCCTTCTCCCTGCGTCTTTGTGCTTGGAATTCAGGTGTCTGTCACAGGGTGCCCAGGAGAGCACACGGACCCGAGCTGTTCTGGGCGTGTGTCATTGGTCGTGCACTTTGTGTATTGTGTGGATTGTGTGAAAGCGCTCCGCCGCAATGAAATATCGTTCTTTTTTCTTTGTGTTGTTATGTGTGAGTCGTAGACATGAACGGATTCCCAAACAGCTGGCAGAACCCAGTTCTTATCCTCTAATTGGTTCAGCTGGCTGAGCACAGGGCAGTATAGTATTGTTAATTTTGTCAGTTTTTACCACTGTTGTCCATAGTGCTCATCCATGTTATTAGATATCTCTGTTTCATGTTACTGTTGTGATGCACGCCCTGTAAAGTGCTTTGAGATTGTTGAGTCGAAATTATTTATCATTATCAATACAAATATAAATATAAATATAGATGGGCACACCAAAATTGTGCAGCATGTCACATTTTTTTTGAACCTTAAACTCATAGACACCAGTGTGGATGTAAGGTCATTTTGGCACACTCCTTTGCCTTTCCTCTGTCTGTTTATGGAACTGCTACAATGGTGTCCCCACAGGACACAGGACACAGGACAGCCAGTTTGAGAGTCAGGCAGGGCGACAGGCAAACAAGAAGACACACAGGTAGGCAGGAAGATTACATTACATTATTGGAATTCATAAGATACTCTTTTCCAGAGTTAAAACTTACATAGGTTACAATTTTTCACGTTACGCATTTATACAGCTAGATATTTACTGAGGCAATTCTGGGTTGAATACCTTTCCCAAAGGTACAACAGCAGTGCCCCAGAACCCTTTCGGTTACGAGTCCTGCTCCTTACTGCTATGCTTCACTGCTGCCCACCGATAACAGGAAACAAGAAAAATGCTGTCTGTTCGAGTGACTCAAACACAGAGGCTGTAAAAATGTGATTATTGCTGTGATCGGGAAGAGCCCTCCGCGTGATGACGCATTTGCTGTGGTCCCTTTATGAAGAATGGAAGCAAAATGGTTAAATGCAAACTGCAGGTTAATGTGCACCAGAGACCAGTCTCCCCAGACCTGACTTGTAGTACTGGCAATCTTGTAGTACTGACCCTGGTGAGTTTATGCCCAGTTTTTTACATGTGGTGTAGTGGTGAGGTGCAGGGCCCGTAACCCAAAGGTCGCTGGTTCAGTTCTCTGCTTGGGCACTGCTGTTGTGCCCTTGGGTAGGTACTTAACCCAGAATTTCCTGATTAACTTCTTGGCCAGGTCTCCCTTGGAAAAGAGATTTTTATCTCAACAGGGCTTACCAGGTTAAATAATCTACTTTAACCCCATTACTTTAAATTAATTTATAGTTTAAAGTAATGACTGACTCTAAATGTTGGCTTCTGTCATTTCTGCGAAGTCTGAGAGAACTTCCATTTTTTTTTTTTTTTTTTTTTGTGGGCTGTGTCTTTTTTAATCTTCAGATAGCCCCGATATAACACACGCCATTTCCTGTGTTTTTAGAGAATAGTTAGTGTGCAATTGAACGGATGACAACACTGTGCAACAATAAAGCTACATTGCAACATCGTAAAACAGAACAACTGAATACCACCCAGACTGGAGCCAGTTCGTTTGCATGTGGATTATAGAGCGCTGACCAAGTCTTTTTTCCATAATAATTTATTATAATCATAGTTGAATAATCCCATTTCTATCACAATAATAACACCAGAATAGCCCATTAAAAACTAAAGACAGTCTGATTCCAAATAATACTGTACATTTATGTGACTGAAGTCTGGGAGTGTTGTTGGCCTGGTCTGATACTGTTGCTTATTTAACTTGAATAGATACACTTATGTTCTATTGTGGTGGAAGTCACTCTGGATAAGAGCATCTGCTAAATGCATGTAATGTAACGTAGTGTAATAGTATGTAATGTAAAGTAATGAATTCTCCCTAATATAGGGGATAAGAGAAACGGCTTTTGTGAGGCTGGGGGCTGTTTGTAGCCATAAGCAGTCATGTTTTCACTGCCACTGTTTTCCACCTGTTAGCATTCAGTGGATATCATGATATGGGAAAATATGAATGAGCACATTACGTTTTGCATCATCCGAGCAGCTAGCAGGTGCCTAACAAATGTCAGAATGATAGTGACGAGACTCAGGTCCACCTACCTGCCTGTTCTGACCCAGTCCACTGTGTCCCCTTTTCCAAAATCACCTCTCTGAACACCCTCTTGGGTCCAGATGGTGTACAGCACCTGTTCAAGGGGTGTGTGATGTGTGTGTATGATTTTGTGTGTACGTATACTGGTGTGTGTATGTAAGTGTACTTATGCTTATGTGTGATTCTGTGTGCATGGGCATATGCTTGTGTGTGTGTATGTGTGTGTGTGTGTGTGTGTGTGTGTGTGTGTGTATTTTTTAAATAAAGCCAGACCTTGGGGAAAGTGAGGCTTGATTGGTCGTAATAGCAGTAACGTTTCAGTGATACAGCTGTGAAGTCATGGCTCACTAATGGAACTGGCGCTGTTCCCTGTCCCTCAGCGGCATGAGCGTCTCTCCCCTTACCAAGATGCTGGTGGTTGCAGTGCTTGTTCTGCCTTCAGTGTTCATTGAAAGATCTTCACAAACTAAGTGTCGTAAGTTCCCCCCTTATTATCACTTGCTGATCTGGATTGATCACCCACCCTTGCTGGCTATCTCCATCTCTCTAACGTTCTGTTTTTTTTTTTTTTTTTTTTTTTTTTTGTGGCCATGCAGAAACATGATGACTTTTCCTTTGTGTGTATATATAGAAATTTCTTTTTTGCCAAATTACTGTAAAATGGTTAGTTTTCTGTCACATGGTGAGATACTTAACATAAGCAACACCAGGGTGACAGTGGCAAAGGGAAACGCCTTGGTAAGATAGTGAGAAGTGAGTGAAGCCTGCAAAATTAACAAGCTAATGTAACTCTAATAAATAAATAAATAAATATTCAAGCCATAGACAACACACATCAGTTTCCAATGTCTCCATCTTCCAGTTTAACCAGAAGTAAACATTTAAGCTTCTCTTAAACTCCACTCCATTCTCCAAAAAAAGCTATTTTCAAATACACACACTAAGTAACTACAAGAAGCTGGGGTTTAAGTGATGGAGGTAGCATACATCGAAAGGTGTGATAGTTGCATCTGACAGGACTGGATCTGCATAGGGCAGGCTTCTGGGCCTGGGCAAAATTCTCATCATAAGGTTATTGTCCAATCAAAGCCAGACAAAGCGTCCCCGTGATGTCAGCTGAAATGGGACGTTGTATGGGACTGTGCAGTATGTAACATAATGTAACATACGTTTTTACTCTTTAATCTGTGTATATATTCTGAACCTGTACATATACTCTCACTTAATTTGTATATATATTCTTATTTACAGTTATTTAATTTAATTATGTTTCTCCTTTTTACTCTTTGCTCACTGCGCTGTATCACCAAGTCGGAACCCTTTCTGGGCAGTATACCATTGATGAAACAAAAAACTGCATGGAGGTGGTAGAAATGGCAATAGTGGATGACAATCTGGGTGACTTCATAGAGTAAGTCTCGGCAGCCTTAAAAAACAAACATTACGCACTGGACATGCTTTTTACCATGAAGATCTTCTTGCATAATATTATATGCTTAACTGCTTTGTTCTGGAATGAATGATGCCCATTATGAGCAATGGTTCTTATGATGTGAACGGAACATATGCACAGGGCATTTGTGGCATCATTGTCTCAGATCCTGTATGATGCAATTTTCAATGCATTGTGCTCCTGTTCTGATGGATTTATGGCCACACATTGTTGACAAAATTTATTGCTCTGGCAACATGCTATTTACTATAGGATGAAACACAAAAAATAGATAGAAAAAAACCCCATTGTGCAATTTTTGTGGATTATATTAAGGATATTCTGCATTAGTTTTTGTAATGCAGTGCCTGGGTATGAAAAAATACATCTTGTAATATTGATATTAGCAGTGCAGGATATCAGGTTGACTTGTATGTGGTGTGTGCAAAAAAAGCTGTCACATGTCACCTCTCTCTTTCATAGCTCTGTGGCCGAGCTGGAGAAAGTTCTGGAAAGAACGGTTTTAACAGACCGCCAACATGATATCATCACCCAACATCTCATGGCTCACCTCCACAAGGCTGACGGAAACTTCAGCGGTCTGACTATTGTTGCAAGTCAGAATGAGGTGAGAGGTTGATGTGACTTCACATCGCGAGGGTGTCCTTGTGTCTCTGCCAACCGCTTTTGAGACCGGTGATTTTCATCCATGATTCCTTCTAATTTTATAGTAATATCAAAAATTATCACAAGCAACCATTAAAGCAGTTAATTTATATGTATATGTATTAACTGCTTTAATGGTCACATGTTTGTGATAATTGTAAGTGCAGTTTTCAAATGGATAGTTAAGGTACTTGTGCGTGCGGCCTGACTCATTACACTGCGTTATTTTCATTTCTCCAGAGCGACTTACATAGACTTTAATTACATTACTTACATTATCCATTTATACAGCTGGATATTTACTGAGGCAACTGTGAGTTAAGCACCTTGCCCAAGGCCACAGTGAACCAGCAACTCTTTGGCTATGGCCTCTGCTCCTCACCACTGTGCTACACTGCCATGTGTGGAGACCCATGGCTGGAGACATTTTAAGTCAGAGACTGGGCTGTTCCATGGGCTGACCAAGGCAGGGAGTCAGCTGAGGGACACCTGAGGTGGCCCTGCTCTGCCAGGGTAGGGTGCATTTCGTCGGCTAGAGTCCCCTTGTCGCACCGCTCATTAGCATCCTCCAGCAACAGTCAGGAGCCTATGACATGCTCACATGACAGTCGGGGATATGCCTATTCTCTAACCAGCATTCACTCTCCTGTGGTGCATTGTGGGACTTGTAGTGCAAAAAACAGCACTCAATACGCACTTGAGGATTCTAAAACCAGGGTGAAAAGGGGGAAAAAAGGTGTAAAAAAAACTCTCTATGCAACAGTGTTGTGAATGTGCGGAATGTTAAAATCCCAGTGTGGTGCAGACAACACCTGCTTCATACACAAGTAACTAAGCCTCACTGTAGCCCGTGTGCTTTTCGTGCGCATCTGCCCAGCCCCCGGGAGCAGCATTACTGGACGGGGATAAAGTGCTTCAGTTCTTTCCACATTTGCAGTTGGCCTCCTCTAAATGCTGCCTTTGTGACATCACCTTCAGGCTGCATGTGGTTCCGAGAAGAATGCGCTGATTGGCAAGACAGACAGGCACACGGAACAGCAGAATGAGCTAGATGCAGTACCCTGGGTCTGAGGGTAAAAGTCAGTGTGGGGGGATCCTTGGGGGCTGTGTAGTGTTATGGTGGTTGTAAGGGTTGTCTCTGGGGTTCTGGTCCCACATCTGAATGCCTCTGCCCTGGCTCTCTTTCCCCAGACCTCCTCAGATGACAGCTTGTTGCCAGACTTCTTCATCCAGGTGAACCTGTCCAAAACTCTCCTGAATCTGAGCTCCAGTGAGACCAGGAATATTGTCTTCTGCTTGATCAATGCACCAGATCTGTACAAGGTGGGCCTTATCTGTGTGAGTCTTTCTCATGGTGTGTGTCTGTGTGTGTGTGTGTGTGTGTGTGTGTGTGTCTTCTGCGATATTAGTCAATGTGGTCCACTTGCCATCTCTTGTTTTTTTCCTCTTAACGCAGCTCTATTTTGGACTTGTGAATTTTTTGTGTTATGCTCATCACAGGAGCACAGGGGTGTAATGATTGCAATCCCCTGATACAAACACATGCTGACTTCTCTTCACACTTCAAGTCACCCAGCCCGCTGCAGCGAGGTCAGCGGATGTGCGCGACTGACCGTGGACATCACCCACACATCCTGTAGGTGTCTGATAAGTCACAGGTGCCTGAGAGTGGCGAGACAAGCCTCAATCCCGCCCCGCCCCCCCACTGAAACAAAGTCCAAAGTCAGCTCGTTCCCACCGGTCGTCATCAGCTGATGACGCAGTTGGGGTGTCGAACCCCCACCACGGGGCAAACGCCCTGACCACCGAGCTACAAGGGATACAGCCAACTTTACTTGTGTGCTAGAGTCAGTCCGTGCAGAGGCACCTGCAGTTCACATGGTGCTGCATATTTGCCAGTGACCCTTCTGCTGCGGTGGGGACAGTATCAGAGATTGGGTGGACATCATGGCTTAGACACGGATGCTGCAAACAGGCAACCCCCAGGATAAGTCCTGTCCAGTCCCTTCAGTTTATGGATGAACAAGATCACAGACCATAACAGGTCACACTTTACCAGCTGCAAATAAGCTATGGTTTTTATTAGTTATCTGAATGCTAACAATCAAGGTTCCTTTTATTGTTCCTCTCCATAACATATTGAGATATTTTCAGTAAAAGAGAGTGATGCACAGGAACAGGCTGAGGCATTTAATTTGTTTTGACTTGCTGTTTTACTGTTCAATAGAAGTCTTATATGTAACATTACATTACATTACATTATTGGCATATGTATCCAGAGCAACTTCCATCAATTATACGTTTTTCTTTTTTTTTTTTGCACAATGTTATCCATTTATACAGCTGGATATTTACTGAAGAAAATATTGGCTCAGCAGCAATACCCTGTGGGGAATCAAACGGGCAATCTTTCGGTTACAAGTCCTCTTCCTCAACCACTATGCTACACTGCGGCCCAACAACCGATACAGTGGCCTCTAGCACCAGTTATTGTGTTGGGAGTGTTGTAACATGAACACAGATCTTAACTGACCCAATTAACAGTATCCATTGCACACATGACACTTTCTTATGTATTCCAGAATTTCAGCATGCTTTATGGGTGTAAGGTTGGAGTGAGTGTCAGTGGTGGCAAAATCCAGGGACTGCGAGATCCTGTCAACATCACCTTCTTCGTGATGGACAATTCAATACCTCAGGTAAGCACACCTGCGGCACACCCAGAGATCATGTGACAGGGTGAACAGGGGTCGACAAGGGTCAGCTGGGCCACCAAGGCTGTTGGCTTGAACAAGACCTCATTTTTCATTTCAAACAGCCAAATATGATGTTTGTCTCCCTTTTTTGAAATGAAATTTGAACCTCCTGGCTTTGCTCATCTGTGGCCTTTTTTGTGTCCCTAATAGGATAAATCGCCACAGTGCAAATACTTCAATTTTTCAACCAAAGGTACGTATTAGCAATCAAAAAGGCTGACACCATGCTGTATTTATTTACTGATTGAAAGGTTTTTCTAAATTTTCTGGATTTTAAAAATATGTTTTAAAGTTTTTTTTTCCCCCCCCCTGTGATTTCATACATTAATTTATACAAACTAACACAGAAGAGATGAGCTGGCTTGATCGATGACTGTTAATTTCATTTGTAATGACTCATTACACCATACTAAGCGACGGGAGGCGGAGCAGCTGGTCTGCGCTGGCGTGGACATGTGTTTGCTGCATTGCGTGCTGGCTCTTCGTCTGGTTTGTGAGCGGAGGCAACAGGCCGCAGCGCAAGCGGCCGTAATTTCCCTCCGTTCTCACTTCTCTCAGAATTCCATGACGATGGCTGCATCACTCACTGGAGACCTAAGGAGGGGAGGGTCGTCTGCTCCTGCGACCACCTGACCTATTTCGCTGTGTTGTTGGTAGGAGTCCGAAACGATTCGTACGCACAAGACTGCATTCTTAAGTGTGTGTGTGTGTGAGTAAGTGTGTTTGTGTGTGTGTTAGTGTGTGTTTAAGCGTGTGTGTGTGCAAACAGTGATCATAACAATACCTGAAATCAGTGCATTTACTTGGTGCCAAATACACAAGAGAAACATTAACTTGTATCATATTACTGTAATATAATTTATAGTACTACTAACTTCCGTTATACAGCCATACTAGTGACTAACAATAGTATGAAAGTGCTCCACTACACTACATTAGTACCCAAATAAAGTTGGTTACAGTTCCTGGTAATTCATTATATCTCTCTGGAATTCATTTGCATACCCACATTGTCCCTGCATGTTCTCCTCCTCTACCTGCCGGTCTTAGCTGAGGCATTACATTACATCACACTACATTACATGCATTTAGATGCTCTTATCCAGAGTGACGTCCAGCATAATAGAAGATAAGTGTATCGATTTAAGTTAAACAAGCAACAGTGTCAGACCAGGCTAACAACACTCCCAGACCAGTGAGTGTGAGCACAACACTATTCAAGCCCCACCACAAGTTAACTTGCACAATGTGACAGAAGCCAGGTACACTCCGATACAACAGTCAGAGGCAGGGTCCTCTGTTACTCTCTGCCTCCTCTCCCTGTGCAGGTGAACCGTACGATTTCAGAGACGGATCTGAAGATCCTGACCTACATCTCTCTGATTGGCTGCAGCGTCTCCTTGTTCTTCCTGCTCGTCACGCTGCTCCAGTACCTCACTCACAGGTGAGGTGAGCCTCGATCTCGGGGGTGTCTGAGAGCAGTGAGGCAGAAAAGATTGAAAGATTAGAGCTGCAACAGAGAAACATGGCTAGATAGGTCAGGATAGCCTTAAGGAAAGAAGTGGTTGTTTAGTTGGGAAGCTTCAGTGAGTGATTCAGTAAGTGTCCTGAGTGCTATAAAACACAGAAATTAAGGACACGCCTGTACACCAGTCTGTGAGCACACAGAGACCGTGCTACAGTTTCTCTGTCTCTTTTGCGCTTACAGAAGAACGCTCTCTTCCACCCCCCCCTATTATAACTCTTCCTGTCTTGCCTGCTCTCTTTCTTTACTCTCCTTCTTCCTTTCTAACTCTCTCTCTCTTCCTCTGTCTCCTTTTCCCCGCAGGAAAACGGCAGTAGACGTCTCCCTGAAGGTTCACATGAACTTGGCTTTGGCCCTCGTGCTGCTCAACGTGCATTTTCTGCCCAACCCGAAGGTGGCAGAGTTGCACATCCCTGGGGCTTGCAAGTACCTGGCCATCATGCTCCACTATGCCCTTCTCACCACCTTCACCTGGATGGCCATCGAGGGCTTCCACCTCTACCTGCTGCTGGTCCGCGTCTTCAACATCTATATCAGCAGATACCTGCTCAAGCTGGGACTGGTGGGCTGGGGTGAGATCTCTCTTTGGTTGTCCATGTAAGGAGACACCTGCTCAGAGCTGGGGATAGGGGCCTTGGGTGTGCCCTGCACAGGCCCCTCTGAGAACCTGTGGGCCTTCATAGTCACCTCCTCACCTCAGGAGGCGAACTCGAGACACAAAAAAAACCAACCATTTGTGTTTATCTGAAATCTGAAATGCCAGTGTCATATGACCACTGAAAACCAGAGGTGCTTTTTTTTGTTTTTTTTTTTTTTTGGTCAGCTGTCGTTTATAGAGAAATGCTGCCCTCTGCTGGCCAGACACCACTACACAACCCTTGCCATAAAAGCAAGCACCAGCAGTATGACCTTTCCAGAACCAGCTCAGTGTATTTCTCTCTCTCTCTCCAGGTGGCCCCGCCATTGTTGTGGCCATCATTGCCATCATTAACACAGACTTTTATGGGCGTGTGACCATTCAAACCTCTGGGGAAAACAACACAAATGTCACCATGTAAGATCCTGTCCAAACCACACGATGCTGTGGGCTACACATACCTCTTAAAAGCCTGTGCCTCTACCAGTAATAAAGGGCAGCATCATTTTATTACTGCCTCATTCAATCTGGCGACTGTACCACTTCATAACTCAATACAACTGCACTGATCTTGTTATTTAATTATTACGCCACTGTAATAATAACACTAAAATTTGGAATTTGTTCTGGTATCCTGAGGTTGTCCGGTAGCACAAACTGGTGTGTAGCAGGTCATGATGCAACGCTAGAGCCTGCTTGTCCCATGTTCTACTAGCACATGGAGTCATTACATTACATTACATTACATTACATTACTGGCATTTATCAGACACTCTTATCTAGAGCTGCTTATGTCACCTACAGTGTTTTTGCAATGTTATCCATTTATACAGCTGGATATTTAGTAAGGTAATTTTGGGTTAAGTACGTTGCCCAAGGGTACAGCAGCAGTGCCCCAGCTGGGAATCGAACCGAGTCCTGCTCCTTAACCACTGTGGTACCCTGCCACGCCGCAGATAGGGAGTCATATCTGTGGACTGCCGCCAGGCTACGCTAGGCAACCGAAACAAGCCGTGGCATTCCACAGCTGTCAGTGACCTCTAGCAGCTCCATGCACAGAAAGCGGACGAAATAACAGATTGTCCAACAAAAGTCATATTCACCAAACACAGTTGAACAGTCTACTTGTGAGCAGTTTAACTGTGGGGCAACAGTGTAGCATAGTGGCAAGGAGCAGGGCTCATAACTGAAGGGTCGCTGGTTTGATTCCCTGCTGGGGCACTGCACCTAACCCAGAACTGCCTCAGTAACTACCCAGCTGTATAAATGGGTAACATGTATAAAATGTATAAAACATGCATAAAACTGTAAGTCTTTCTGGATATGAGCTTCTGCTAAATGCCAATATTGCAATGTGCAGTAATGTATAGCTTTACAATGGAATGAATATGTTGTTTTGCGATGACTGTAGGAACACACACTCACAATGCACCTGGTGCACTTAGCATGGCAGATCTGATCAAGGTCAGCTCCACATTTTCATCTGCCATTGTTCATTGTCCTGTTCTCCCCTGCAGTTTGGTTTAGTTTAGTCTGTACAGACTGGGAAGGGTAATAACACGGGTAATAATGTAAATGATGAGAATGTAAATGAGCAGGGCTACTGACACCATTCAAATTCTCCTTTGTTAATTATGAGATGCACATTTAATATGAGTCTCTTTTGAATAAATAGTCTGTGCCAAGGACAAAGCTGAAAATCATTCTCTCTGTAGAATTTTTTTTTTTTTTTGGAACCAGTTGATGGAGAGCAGCCTGACTGCCGTTGTGTGGTTTTCCACCAGAAGGTGCACTAACGGGAGCCTGGCTCTTTACAGTGGACACATCTGCAGGATTTTTAGGAGAAGTGATTACACTGCAACGTCTGCTGTGCTGGTCTATCACTAATCCTATAACTAATGGAGTGTTGTATCCTATAGAGCAAACGCAAATGTGTGAGAATGTGTGACTTTGAGGGTGTGTGTCCATGTGTGTCTGCCAAATCTCTGTGTATCCATGTGTATGAGTGTGTATGGATATCAAGGTGTGTGCGTGTGTGTGCGTGTGTGTGTGTGTGTGTGCATGCACCTGTCTGACTCTCTGCTCCTTGGGTTGCAGATGTTACGTGAAAGACAGCATAAACATTGTCAATGACGCTTTCTTTGGCCTCACGTGGGTGTTCAACCTGGCCATACTGGGGCTGATCTGCAAGCTGATGGTGTCTCTGCGGACCAAGCATGCGGAGGTACACACACCCGGCGGAAGGAGCACCTGGAAGGATGTCTGCACCGTGCTGAGCATGTCCTGCCTGCTGGGTGTCACCTGGGGCCTGGTTTTCTTCGCCTTTGGAAACCTGCCCACCCCTGCCCTCTACCTGTTCTGCATCCTCAACTCACTGCAAGGTCAGAGGGGGTGGGGCTTTTTTGGAGTTTTTTTTGGACAAGGTCGTGCTGGCAAAATGTTGTCCGGTGGGGGGGTTGGGCGGGGGGGGGGGGGGGCGGGGGTTTATTCTAGCACCTCCCTGTTATGGCTCCCCCACCCGAACTGACTAGGCCGTGCCGCAGGCTTGTGTGTCCTGCATGTTTCTACCTTGTAGAGTGAGTCAGTCACTGTGTTGCACAGTAAATCTAAATCTAAATCATTTGGCTAATGTGCCTGTCCCTGCCACCCTGTCATTTGGCATTTGTAATTAATTCTGTGTCTTTAGACAGCAGTCACCTGTAAGAATTGCTGTTTTGGTGAAGGGGGGTGGGGTGTGTGAGTGTGTGTGTGTGTGTGTGTAAGTGTGTGAGTGTGTGTGTGTGTGTGTGTGATTGTGGGGGTGCCAACACAGAGCTTCCCCTCTCAAGAGGTGTGTCTCAACTCTCCTTCCTCAACACCCCCCCCCCCCCCCCAGGCTTTTTCATCTTCCTGTGGATCTACATGTCGAAGCGCCAGGCCATGGCGCATCCCTCCCCCAGCCAGACACAGAGCAGCAAATCAGACACGCACAATAACTAGACAGGCCTGCCGCCCGCTGCGCCAAGTGTACCGCCTTCCACAATGTCACTGAGCTCTGAGACAGAGGCGTGCGGATCACGGGTCTTCCAGCTGTCGATTCAAAAACCCATTCGCTGGGATTCATCAGCCCAACATTTGTATTGTGTAGTATCTTTGTGGAGAACATGCCTGTGTGTACAAAAGTTTTTTTTTTAAGTTCAATGACTTGAGGATGAAACAGCTGAAGTCTGATAACCACTGATGTCCCAATTGCAGAACTATATTTAAGCGAACGCTCTCGTGTTTAATCGTTTAGCTTGCCAGCATAGGATCTTTTTTGATGTGAGACCACAGTGTGAGATTTACAGGTGTTATTCCCAGCACATGCACTCATTATTACAGTGCGCGTGCGCACACGCACACCTGGACCGAGACATAAATAAAATGAGTTATGTTATGTGATATTGTTTTTCTTGTTTGTAAATACGTGGTCAAACTGTGTTTGAATTAAATGATAAATCTTGTTTGTAAATATATGGTCAAAATGTGTTTGAATTAAATGATAAATACGAAGGGTAATGAATATGAACTATATTTTCTTATTATAATGTCAACAGAACTGGAATCCTAATAATGCACCATACATATCTGTCTGCTTATAATAATAATAATCATAATCATCATAATTATTATTGTTATTATTTTTTTTAGTGGTTTAGTCACTGTACATTAGGTGATCCTCCTTCAATAAATTTCATTTCTTTGTTTTTTTCATTCATAGAGTACTGTGCTCTTAATATTTCTGAAGTTTAAAGCAAATTGAGTTAAATCTTCAAGAAAATACACATAGAGGGACAACCTACGCCACCGTGGGCAGACAGGTGCATTGAATGTTGTCCCATCTTTAAGCACAGCCTTGTCCTACACTCCTCTACACTGGACTTCCTGTCTCTTGCTGTGACAGTTCGTAAATTTAATATGCATGAATCCAATGAATCCAACGGCCAGACAACACGGCTTCGAAATGTGTAAGATGAATAATAAGATGAATAATAATCTTTTGTATCTCACTCTGTGTATCTGTTTGTCATATAATCAGGTCCAATACACGTCTCACGTTTCATACATAATATATTTCGTTAAAAAAGATGACATCTTCTTTCAACGGGAAACAAAACACTACCTGTTAGTAACGGATCTGAATGGATTTGCATTATACAAACATGAGGAGACGTATGTTTCCACCTGTCAACGTCAGCCATCTGATACTTCATTGTGTGTTGAGGCCACAAGTAATCACCGGCCTGTCAGAGCCTGTGTCTTTGCATGGATTGTACGAATGTTTTGCCATAAACTAATGAGTCAACCCACGCACGACTTAATATATGCCAGTTGTTTATCTGTGCATATAAACAAGGAAACAGGCAAGTCAGCCGTCCGCTGTTGTCATTCATTGTTTTAGGAACCGAGCCAGGACGAGGACGAAGAAGCTTCTGCTGTCTTTGGACTCAAAGTAAGGTTTTACCCCGTCGGCCTGTGGCACCTCTTTTTCTGTTTGGTTTCCAGGTTTTTCCTCTCACAGCCCTTATTTTAAAGCCTATATTTTGATCGATCAATGGCATTTTACAATCTTATTTAAAGCAGGCATGTGTCCATTGTTGTTTCTTTCCAGTTACATCCCAGTATACTCATCCTTGAACGAAGCCTGGGGCTATAATGTTAAAACTTGGACTTACTTGCTTTATATCATTGATGCGTTAATGTGATCGGACCTTTGTGACAGGCAACTCAAGACTATACGCCCTAATGGCGACAGGAAATTCTAAGATCTGAACAAATCGCAAAAATATTACCGTTTGGAAGCCTTTAAACCATCAAAAACACAACAAATCACATAAAGTAAGATTACTAGTTGGAGAGCTAATAATTTGTTAGCTAAACACTGCAATCTGAATTTCTTTAGCTTCTTGGAAAGGCAACATTGCGTTTAGCGCACGAGTTACATGACGCACGATAGCTCTAAGAAGCGAACTAATATGGCCCGGTATGGCGAACCTCAGTGGAACAATTGGCTTTATTATCTAGTAGTTTCACGGTAGCACACGTAAAACTGAATGTCCGTCTCTTCAATTGTGTGTTAGAATGTCGGGTGGTCGTGCTGTGAACACAGTTTTTACTTTTCCGCCCGGCTCACTGACCTGGAAAACCATGATAAAAACGTGGCCAGTTAAAAATTGTGTGAGCAATCACGTGAAATAAGTCTGTAGTGGTACAAGATTGATCGGAAACCCTGCCATTGCAGTGATTTTTCTTGAACCAAAGTCCTTAGGCCTGTTTGCTGCAATTCTTGTTCCAATTTCAAAATTTAGGAAAAAAAATACAGGCTATTAGTAATGTAATTTCAAACATGTATAGTATTTCTAACACTTCTGCTTGAGATTTGTGAATTAACGACATACAAATGAAACAACAAGAGGTTTGTGCAACCTAACGCCTGAATCGTGTAATAGTTAACGGCAACATCAGCCAGATTCAGCTTCATTGAGGTCTTCAGTCATGGTTTATCGATCATGGTATATCATGGGCAGGACTTTCAAAGCAGTTATGGGGAGCAGGACAAAGAATATGATGTAAGTATTGGTAGGGAAGCGTGTTTAAGTATGGATGAACTGAAATGTTCTTAAAAGTGAAAAAAAATTAATTTAATTAATTTGGTCAATTAAATAGCTTCCTGCCAGTGACAGTTGCTGGGGGTTGTGTAAAGGCATGCCAATGAGATCCAAAAATTACCATCTGCTGCACTCCGTCTTCCTATTTTATCAGTCCTTTCATTAATACAAATTGTGCTCAATCATCAAATCATAATACAGAAGAACGTCTTCTTTCAATGACTGACATTTTTCCTTGAAAATTAGCTAAATATATCCACCAAACGAATAGCGCCCACCATGACCTTTACTGATTAGGCCTAAGTGCTGCATGTAACTCCGGCAGAGTATAATGCTTTCCGGTAGCTTTTGTGTGGGAAGTATGTGTTAACTTACCTGAAGTGTTCGTTCCGAATAAAGCGAACAAGAGAAGTATGTATTGTTGTTACTTGTGTATTATTGTAAGATCAGGAACAGGAAGGCCATGACCATGGTAGACCTGAAATGCAGTTGCAGGTGCCTGTTAAAAACAGATAGATGAAAATAAGGTGTCACTGCAACAGTGCCACTTTTCCAAAAAGGTGCTGTTTTTTTAATGTGCTACTGTTTCAAAGATCAAGGGTTTTTATGTAATACATTTATGGATTTCTGGAGTAGAAAATATATCTGTAACAGAAAGGCTAAGTGACATTACATTATCGGCATATAGCTCTCATCCAGAGCAGCTTACATGGTTTATACATTTAAGTTTTTACATTTATACAGCTGGATATATAATGAGGCAATTCTGGGCTAAGTACCTTGCCCAAAGGTACAGCAGGGTCCCAGCGGGGGATATACCGCTATAAACTGTTTGTTTTAACAGCAAGAGCAATTGAATGTATTCTGAAGGCAAAGGGCTGTCCAACTCTTTATTAGTTAATAGAAATTCATAGGTTATTTGGCGTTTCCTTTATTTTGTCCACCCCGGTACGAGTGAATTTCCCCTCCCAGCAGGTATGGGTCGGAGATGACTGGGCGGAGTTTTGTCAGAGTGGGTGAGGCTACATTCGTAGCGTGATTGGATAACGCAGATATGGGAGGGTCACCAAACACTCACCCAGGACAGAGATAGTCAGTCATGCAAATTTTTGGGTTTGAGAAGGTGCGCGTCCGGGCGAACGGGAGCTGCACTGAGCAAATGTCGAAAAGCGGAAAAGGGTGAGACCAACATACTGTACCGATCGAAAATTGACTGTGGTGCACTTGGGTCAATGAGACACTACAAGTGGTATAAAAAGAACATGGTGTGGTGCTCTCTTCTATCTGTGAACTTCCTCAAACCTTACGAATGGTTCCGTTTTAAAAGCAGAACTACAAATGGTAAAATGGGTGCTTATGTTTCAGACAATGCTTCTATCTTATTTAGTAGAGATGTCCTATAAACGAGACAAAGTATTTGTCTGTACATTATTTTTGTACAATTCTTTAGTAAACAAATTAAAATATGAAAATATGCATTCAGTTTTAACATGCATCATCTTTATAATGAGGATGGCTGTTTTCTGGTCACAGTTTAATTTCTGATTTTCTCGATTCAGAAAGGCATGAGTATTGACTATTAAAGGCATGCAGTGACCTTATGGACAAAGAACATTAAAAATATTGGATAATATATGATAAAAGATGGACACTTTTGGTAGTCTGGCTGTAAGGTTCTTTGTACTTGTGTTGTCAATCACAAAGAATGACATTTACCAAAAAAAAAAAAAACAACTTATGATTTTTTTCTCCTTCATTTCTTCGTAGACTCGCAAAGCAGACCACGAGAAGAAAAAAGAATTCCATGGGCATGATGATTCTCCAGAGTGTTGTCTTAATCGGCGCGTTTTTATTGGCCTACGGCATGGAGACAGGTACCCGTGTAAAGACAGGACTTCGGTTGGGCAGCGTCGAGTCTTCACCATTTGCATGGAATATGATCTAGGCATCTCAGTGAATTTGGAATTAGGCAAATCCTGTTCTGTCCCTGTAATACTGACTCTTACACAGAGGGCGGTTTGCTCCTGAAACTGACAGATTTTCTGTAGGAAAAGAAGTATTATAATACTATACATGCATGATTCATATGTACTAATGCTCCAATAAATGTGTAATACGTGCTATACATACACCGATGAGCCAAAACATTATGACCACTCACAGGTGAACCAAATAACGTTGATTATCTCCAAACAAGGGCACAGGTCAAGGTCTCTGTAGATTAGATGGTAAGCGAACAATCAGTTCTCGTAGTCAACGTGTTGGATGCAGGAGAAATGGGCAGGAGTAAAGACCTGAGTGACAAGGGCCAAATTGTTATGGCCAGACAACTGGGTCAGAGCATCTCTGAAATGGCAAGGCTTGTGGGGTGCTCCTGGTCAGCCGTGTTGAGTACCTACTGACAGTGGTCCGAGGAGGGACAAACCACAAACCAGCAACAGGGTGTTGGGCACCCAGGGCTCATTGATGCGTGAGGGTAATGAAGGCTATCCCATCTGGTCTGAACTTACAGAAGGTCTACTGTGGCACAAGTCACAGAAAATTTTAATGATGGTTACAGGAGGAATGTGTCACAACACACAGTGCATCACACCCTGCTCCGTATGGGGCCGTGTAGCCGCAGATCGGTCAGAGTGACCATGATGACCTCTGTCCACTGTCGAAAGCACCTACAATGGGCACGCGAGTGTTGGAACTGGACCTTGGAGGAGTGGAAGAAGGTCGCCTGGTCCGAGGGGTCCGTTTTCTTTTAGATCACGTGGATGGCCGTGTACGTGTGCACCGTTTACCTGGAAAACTGATGGCACCAGGATGCACTGTGGGAAGACAACAAGCCAGTGGAGGGAGTGTGATGCTCTGGGAAATGTTCTGCTGGGAAACCGTGGGTACACTCCTTCATGGCAATGGTATTCCCTGATGGCAGTGACCTCTTTCAACAGGATAATGCGCCTTGCCTGTCAGAACTCAGGCAGGGACTCAAGTGCAGACAGAGGAGATGGATGCCAAAAACGGGTTTATTAATCCAAACGGGTAATCCACAAAACGAAGTCAGGGCAGGCAGAGTCAAAAACCGGGCAGACATGGCGACCAAAACCACAGGGCAAGAACGAGGAACGAAGTCAGGAAAAACAGGCAAAGTCCAAAACCAGAAAAACACAGCAAACATTCCCCAAATCAGGTCCAGAAATCGTAGTCAAGAATAAACAGGCAAAGCAAAAGGAACCGACAGACAAACCAGAACAGACGGCGAGTAGCGAAACAGCAAACTGAGACGAACTGGCAAACAAGACAGAGACAAGCAGGGTAGATATAGGTCTAGGCTGATGAGGTGATGGGAAGCAGGTGTGCAGGCAGGCAGGTGGAGACAATCAGGTGAGCGGAGACAGGGCAGAGAGCGGGGCAGGGCTAGAACACAAGGAAAACAAAAGCACATGGACAGGGAAAAGAAAACAACCAGCTAAGACGCCGCAGTCATGACACTGCCACACTGCACACATTGTTCGGGGATGGTTTGAGGAACATGATGAAGTGTTCAACGTGTTGCCCTGGCCTCCAAATTCTCCAGATTGAGCATCTGTGGGATGTGCTGGACCAACAAGTCCGATCCATGGCGGCTCCACCTTGCAACTTACAAGCCTTGAAGGACCTGCTGCTAATGTTTTGGTGCCAGACACCACAGGACACCTTCAGGGGTCTTGTAGAGCCCATGCCTCGGCGGGTCGGCGCTGTTTTGGTGGCACACGGAGGACCAACAGCATATTAGGCAGGTGGTCATAATGTTTTGGCTCATTGGTGTATGTATGATCTTGAATATGCGCAGGCTCGATTGAGTGTTGCTCACCATGGATATCGGGAACCACGAATGGCGATAGTCACCTGTGTTATTTATCAACAAAACCGAAATTAGATATTGCGTGTGTACATATTGTGCGTGTACTGACCAACATTTTAAAAACTAGCATTTGCACTTATGTTACAGTTGCTGTGACAAAAGGCTGCTGTAGCCGTACAAGGTTCATTGTCAGTAAACATCTTCACAAGATTCTGAATAGAAGAGTATAAAAAGGCACAAACAAATAATATACTCCAGTCTCATGTGTGTTTAATTCTGCATGCATGTATAAAATATACTCTGTAGTAAATAACTAAAAGCACCATACATGAAAACAACAGTCTATTAGGGCTTACTAGACAGACACACCTCATAGCAAAAATACATCCCATAATATTTTCCCACTTTACATTATATCGTGTTTACAAGGTGGTTTATCTTAAGAGAACACTTTTGTATCTGACAGGAATGTTTGATCTAGTTTAATTTTAGAATTATTTTCTTTTTTTTTTACAGATGTGATCATCTGTCTGGAAAATGGCACTCAAACAACAAGAATAAATCAAACCACTGTTATAAGAGACATTGTCAACCAGAGCCTGATGTGTGAATGGAACTCAATTCCCTGTTACGCCCAATGCACTCACTTCAATCATACTGTGAATGTCACTAACTTAACAGGTGACATTACTGGTATTGGAGAGTATGAATACAATGTCACGTTTGGTAAGCATCCTTTCACTATTTTCACTTTTTGGTTGAACAAATTCCACTGTTTAATCTGTATATTCCTTACATTATGTCACAAAGTAATTTTAACAGTAAGTAGACTGACAGAACACTGACCGGAATCATACCTAACTGGCACATTTTTATGCTGCGAATTACCCTAGGGGAATCAGAGTGTCAAATCATCTCTTGTAACGAAGGAACAATTAAGAAACTACTGGAGAAGCAGTGGAATACAAAACTGACAGGACCCGAAGACCTGAAATGGGTTTTGATCATGAAAAGCATGTGCCCCGATTTGTTCATGAACACAGTCATAAAGCCAGTGTTTATAAAGTGAGTACTGACTGGATTACTTCAAACAATGGGCAGTCATCTTTGCCTTTTTAAAAAAAAAAATGTAATGAAGCTAAGTGCGCAGAGAGTGCTAAGCTGTGTATCTGTGTCAATCTTGTGTCCTGCAGTTTGGAGCGGGTGATGATAAAGCAGCTGATAGATGTGCCTTTTGAGGGGAAGAGTGTCATTTACAATCTGACGGATTTAGCGGTCACAGCGGCAAAGATAAACTTAACCGCTCTGGATCAGACTGACGGCTCCATTAACCTCACAGCTCCTATGGTAGGACTTTTTCCTCACTCTGCAGGAACTGTAAATGATTTATGATGTATCTGGGCAGGCATGTGGAGCAGTGGTCAGAGCAGCAGTGTGGAGCAGTGATCAGAGCAGCAGTGTGGAGCAGTGGTCAGAGCAGCGGTGTGGAGCAGTGGTCAGGGCAGCAGTGTGGAGCAGTGGTCAGAGCAGCAGTGTGGAGCGGTGGTCAGGGCAGCAGTGTGGAGCGGTGGTCAGAGCAGCGGTGTGGAGCAGTGGTCAGGGCAGCAGTGTGGAGCATTGGTCAGAGCAGCGGTGTGCAGCAGTGGTCAGAGCAGCAGTGTGGTGAAGTTTGTAATTGTAATTAGCCATTAAAGTGACAAATTGCATTCCAATCCAGGAGTACTGTGGTAGGGGCATGCTTTCTGTTGGCTCTGGCATGAATAGATGAGAGATCGAAGTAGAGTTTCATCTAGATACTGGCCGGTTTATAATATTTTACCAAATGCAACTTTCCTGCAGCTCACGTATGAAGAAACGCAGTACACACCGCAAATCTGGATACCTACTGTGGTCTTCCAGAACATCTCAGAGGAAAAGAGGAAAGTAGGCGTGGTGCTGTACAAATCACCTGAACAGTTCATGGTACTCTTCCTCCTGATTTTGTATCCTAGTATCCAGTAACATTTTCATATGCATATCTGGGTCTCATGAATGAGGAATCACAAAGACAGGGGCTTGTGTTCACGCTGTGTGAAAATTCATTTATCTTTTATCAATTTGTCAACAATAAAAGAGGATCAGATGCACCCCACCCACAACACCAATATCTAATTCTCATGACAGAGCAAGGGTGCGAGGCGACCTTGGAGTTTACTGATTCGAGTGGAGCTAGTGGAAGAAGACCCCATCAGAGACTTGAAGAGTCCCCTTCGGATGCAGTTCAAGCTGACCCAGACAACAGGGCCAGCAAGTGTCACTGCGTGTTTCTGCCGTTTTATCAGTTTCAGCATTTTCTCCCTGTGTTCTGTGGTCATCAAGCTTAGCTCCAACCCATCGCCAATCATCATTTTGTGTCTTTTCACAGGAAAACTACACCCAGGAGTGTCAGTTTTACAATGAGTGGGGTGAGTATTTTTCAGCTGACGTCTCAACACGATCTGCCTGATGGAAAAAAAAAAAAAAATATTAGTGCTCCTTGACAATCGCCAGAAATGTCACTTTGATATGAATCTGTAGGACACCAGCAGGGAGCGCCCGTGAGCTCAGTCAATGTGAAGTCTTCTCCGTCACTATTTTACACTTGATGCAATGTTGGCAATTCAGTGGTGACGTATATCACACTGTGCAGCATATCCATGCTGTTCATGCTCTGGGGTTTGTGTTTAAAGGTCTCCCTCTAAAGGCTAACGCAGATGCTACGGATGTAGCCCTGAGACACACAACATTCTCGCAATGTTTATGGATGCAGTCTTGAGACACACACAACATTCTCACAATATTTGTGGAGACAGTCTTGAGGCACGCACAACTTTCTAACAACATTTTGTTCATTTGCCACAGGAAATGGAACCTGGAGCAATGAAGGATGCAACACCACCAGGGTGAAGGATCTGAATGACACCGTGGAGTGCAGCTGTGACCACATGACCCCTTTTGCTGTACTCTTGGTGTGCATCCGATTGATCGGTCAATTAATCAGTACACGAGAATGATTGGTCACTCAGTGTAACTCTAAACTGTCCCTCTTTCTCAGTTCAGTTTTTAGTGCAATTAAATTGACTCTGTGGGAATGACAAGGTCACAGTATGTGCTGAAGAACAAACAGGAAATGAAACAGAAAAAAAAAACATTAAAATAACCACAGGTCCTATGTGTTTCTGTCTCTCTCTCCTGCTCTCCCTAAGGTCCCGGCAAAAAATATTGACAAGGACACCTGGAAGATCTTGTCTATCATAAGCTACATTGGCTCTGGTCTGTCAGCTTTCTTTACTGCCATCTCCATCCTCACCTACTTTATCATCAGGTTAGTGACCTGCACATCAGTTTGTCTCTGAACACAGCCCCAGCCCCCTCTCTGAACATGGACATACCCCTTTCCAGGTGTTTCTGACTAAGCCCTGTAACTACCGTTTGCTGACTGAGGCGGCCCATTCGGTTATTCGGGTCGGGAGTAGGCAGGGTGGGCTTGGGACACAGCCCCACTCCTTCACATTCACAGGTCCTCCCCGCCCTCATTCAGCCTGGCTCCACCCCTCACTCGCAGAGGCTGTGGTAGCCCCTCCCCATCTGACTATGGCTCCACCCCTTCACCATTGAGTCTGTGTTAACTCCTCCTTCACTGAACATCATATCATCATATTATTATATATTTGCTCTAAGGCTTCCATGAAGTCCCCTCCTGTTCCATACCCATCTCCTGATTCTTTCTACCAAGCAGTGGCGACTCTCTAAACATTCAGAACTCAGCAAGAGAGGGCTTTTAGAGAGAGCTTTCATTAACCAATAAAATCTGTTTTTCTGACCTCAGATTCTGGATCACAGAGAAAACATTTTTCAGAGGGTTGAACATCACCTGCCTTGCCCCTGCCCTTGTTAAGCACAACTCCATCACCATAAGCACTCACCATCACCTTGGTCCTCTACCTGCTCTATCTCTCTCTCTCTCTCTCTGTCTCCCTCCGTCTCCCTCTGTCTCTCTCTCTCTCTCTCTGTCTCCCTCCCCCTCTGTCTCTCTCTCTCTCTCTCTCTCTCTCTCTCTCTCTCTCTCTCTCCCTGTCTCCCTCCGTCTCCCTCTGTCTCTCTCTCTCTCTCTCTCTCTCTCTCTCTGTCTCCCTCCCCCTCTGTCTCTCTCTCTCTCTCTCTCTCTCTCTCTCTCTCCCTGTCTCCCTCCGTCTCCCTCTGTCTCTCTCTCTCTCTCTCTCTCTTTCAGGAGCCCCTCGAGGGACCACTCCGTGACCATCCACGTGTCCCTCAGCGGTGCCCTGTACCTGCTGAACCTCAGCCTCCTGCTGAATGAGTGGCTGGCCAGCATGCAGGTGCGGGCGCTGTGTCTCTTCATTGCAACCATGATGCACTACAGCCTGCTCTGCAGCTTCACCTGGATGGCCATCGAGGCCCTGCACCTTTACCTGCTGATCATCAGGGTGTTCAACACCTACTTCCGCCACTACATCGCCAAGCTCTCGGCCGTCGGCTGGGGTGAGAAGGGCGACCGTGTGACACTACCGTGCCGCTACATTCCCCAGCTGAGGACAACCGCAAAACACCCACACAACATCCACACAACGTCCACACAACATCCACACAGCATTCACACAACGTCCACACAACCTCTGACCATAGACAGTCAAACTCTAGACAGTCACACACCCTCCTGTGAACCTCCACCTCTACATGGCCAAGATGAGAACACCAACATGACATTAGGACTGTACTCTCCTCTTCAGCACGCAACCCAGCAGCTAACCAACCACACCAAACTCAGTGCTATCACAAAACTCCTGTCTTATCTCTGACATTATATCACCAATCACACACATTTTCTAGTATCCTCCACCACTGTACACCAGACATTAAATTTACCCTGGATGGCTGAACACCTGCCCGTGTTTCCAACAACAATGCAGAGCTACAGCTGACCCCCAGATCAGTTTGTGCTTATCCATTTGCTCGTTTGTCCAGGTATACCAGCTGTCATTGTCGGAGTCTCAATCGCCACCACGTACAAATCAAACCAGTTTTACGGCCCCGTGGAACTAAATCTGGAGAACTCAACCAGTTCACTGTAAGTAAGCCCTCGTGACGTGATTGGACAAGAAGGAGTTGTGACCCCAATGCAGATTTTGCTTTTTTGTCCTCTTGAGAGTGCTGAAATCCCTGGTTTTTGGATTGCTAAAACAAGAAGTGAAACTAAGGCTGCCTACACACTTCCAGCTTTTGGGTTGAGTTGCCATATTAGATGTGTTTATTCCAAAGTTGTGTAAATACACTGATGGTTCACTTGCCTATTGCATTGAACCAGCAACCCTCAAGTGATTAGTGTATCTTCTTCTCTGTAAGCAGCTGACCATATATTTAGTTTAGCAAACTCAAGAACAGATTTTTGACACCTGGTGTTCGAGTGAAAACCTGACCTCTATATACAAGCCCAGCATCCAGAACTTTCTTACATGATGTCATACAAATCAAGCGACCGGCACGGGTGGCCGCCAGTAGAAAGAAAGCTGACTAAACTGATCAGAGGCAACTCAGAACATTCCAAATACACAACTCAAGACAAGGGGTATGGAAGGACAGTGGGGGGCTCATTTGGCTAAACTGTAAGAACACTCTTCCTTGACCCCAGCTGCTGGATCATGGATGTTCATTTCTTCTACGGGTTGAACGTCTCCTACTTCTGCATCGTCTTCCTCTTCAACAACGGCATCCTGCTGACGGTGAGCGCCAGGATCTGCCAGCTGAGGAAGTTTGGGAGGAAGAGTGCCATGATGGTGCCGTGGAAGGACACCTGCACCGTGCTGGGACTTACCTGCCTGCTGGGGACCACCTGGGGCCTGGCCTTCCTCAGCTACGGAGTCCTCACCATCCCCGTGCTCTACCTGTTCAGCATCTTCAACTCTCTGCAAGGTACCGCGCACCTGCGGCTGCATAGACCCCACCTGCACGGCCTCAGGGAGAGAGTGAGAGAAGAGGGAGAGAGCGAAAGAGAGAGGAAAGGGGAGGGAGAGAGAGTGAAGAGACAGAGAGAGAAGGAGGGGAGGGAGAGAGAAAGAGAGGGAGAGAGAGAGAGTGAAGAGGGACAGAGAGAGAGAAGGAGAGAAAGAGAGAGAGGGAGAGAGAGAGAGCACGAGAAGGAGAGAAAGAGAGCGAGAAAGAGAAAGAGAGAGATGCACTTTCTCCTTAAATGTGAAAAATCCAAAGACATAAGGGCACGGCACTTTTAAAGATTTTCTAGAATAATTCCAAATTTTAAAGGATTGGATGGGGTAGATAAGTTTCCTTTCAGGAGTAGCACAGACAACACCTCCCACAGCTGGAGGGACAGCAGCTGAAAAATGTCTATACTGACAGTCAAGGTGCAGTGCAGCCAGTGCAGGCTTGTCTGGGGGAAGTGTGTGTATGCATGTATGTACTGTATGTGTGTATGCATGTATGTACTGTATGTGTATATGCATGTATGTACTGTATGTGTGTATGCATGTATGTACTGTATGTGTTTATGCATGTATGTACTGTATGTGTGTATGCATGTATGTACTGTATGTGTGTATGTATGTATGTACTGTATGTGTGTATGCATGTATGTACTGTATGTGTGTATGCATGTATGTACTGTATGTGTTTATGCATGTATGTACTGTATGTGTGTATGCATGTATGTACTGTATGTGTGTATGTATGTATGTAGGAATGTACGTATGTACAGTACCAGTCAAAGTTTGGACACACCTGATTAAGATAATGGGAAACATACATTCAAAGACATTTTGAACTAAACACATTTTTGGTCATTGTAGGTATGTCCAAACTTTTGACTGGTACTGTGTATGTATGTACACATGTATGTATGAATGTTTGTACGTACATATGTATGTATGAACGTACATATGTACAGTATATGGGTGTGTGTGTATGTATTTATGAAGGATGTTCAATCATGCTCTCTGCATGATCAGTGTCAGTATGTAAAAACATCTTGACACAAATTGTGCATAGATAGGCCTGCTGAAACATATCATAGATCATTTATCTTTCTTCCCCTCCCCTCCTCAGGGTTCTTAATCTTTCTGTGGATCTGTGGAACCGCTCGGAAGGAGAAGAGGAACGCGGCCCTCGCCACATCCGCGGGGACACTGGTCTCTACAGTCAAGCCCAAGTAGAACCCCGGCCCAGGACTGAGCTCGCTGGCACAGCGCACGTCCACCTTCACCCCCTGCCACTCAGCGGACACTCACCGTCCACAGCCACTTCCACCGCACAAACACAGAGCGTGTTAGACGACACACCGTGAAATATCGTAGAAAGTCCGGGACACGCGCATGATGTGACACAGCGCGTGGAAGGCAATATCTCTATTATTATGAAAACGAAAAACTAACCCTAACCACAACCCTAACCCTAAATTACAAAAAATTGCAATCAGCAACAAAACCTCAATATATAAGAAATTACATAAAAGAGGGACAAAAGAGGGCAGTAACCCCCCCCCCCCCCCCCAGTCTGCTGCCTGGTGGTGAGAATAGCTGCAGCTCCAGCCAGCAGCCACCTCACCTCCTCCAAGCGTTAACCATGGGGACAGCTGTCATTCCCAGACAACGAGAAAAAATAAATATCAAACAAATAAAATTCAATCAATTACGTGGGGGAAATTCTGCTGAGGGATATTTCTTCCTGCCCGCCTATTTCCCTTCCTCCCTGCAGGGAGAGACGCTAACACCCGTCAGTCACCCAGTCTTCTCCTACAGCACTGTTTCCTCTTCTCTCGTCTGTAGGTGCAGTCTGCTATTGTCTGGCCAAAGGCGAAACTGTGACTTCTCTTTTTTAGTAGTGGTTAGGTGAGGGCTGGCAGCTGTGTCACGTCTGTTGGAGTGGCTTGCGTGTGCAAATCACATGGGCTGTCGCATCTCCAAAGCCCAACAGTTCTGTGACCACTGAGACAAGCCATAGAACGTACCCATGGGAAAATAGTAACATAAACAAGCTGTCAAGTTCCTTGTGTGGTATGTCTACTGCAGTGTGGTACACTGACTCCTCCATCTGACTGACAGTAAATTTATTGGAAAAGTTACTCAAATTTGTGGATGTTTACAAACGTAACAGTCAAGATTTTGGGAGATTTTGTTCAAAGCACATTGTATGGGAGGAAGGCACGTTTTAGATGAAACAAGCAATACTAGATACCTGTGGGCTTGAATGAGCAAGAGTAGATTCTGACATGTACAGTTTCAGGTTTACAAGAGATCCTCAGATTGTTATCAGCTTCTGTGTAATAAGAATGTGCGCTGTAACAATTCACCAGCCAGGAGAACTTGTGAGCTGGGGAAACCAAACTGAACTGGACATTTAAACATGTGAATAACATGAGCTTAGTCTTCAAATGTGCTCTTCAGTGCAACTCAACATGTGTCCATTGGAAGCCCAAAGCACAGATTTTCTATATATATTAACCAGATATTTCTCTTAGTGTGCTTCACGGTGAAAGCTTTGCCATTGCCATGTTTGTAGCTGTTAGGTGTTTTGGTTTGCTGGGTAATTATAAACATTATTGATGGTGCACAGTCTGAAACAGGACATCCATCATCAGAGGAGGAGCACAAAGTAACCTCCTGCTATGAAATAGAAGCTCCTAGATGAGGAACGGGAGGAATACAGGAGTTGAGTATCTGGGTATAATAAATAGGATATCTTTGGTGGACTCGCCTGTTACCAACTGGATCTTCCAATATGGAGGACCAACGGGGCACAGGACGTGAACACCTGATCATAATACAGAATATCTGTGCCCGTAGCACTGGGCTTTAGATGATTGGATGTGGAAACAATCAGCTGATCACGATGAAGTGAACTGGTGCCTGGAAGCCTTACTTTTCTGCCTGATCTATCTTTGCTCCATTGTAGTGGTAATTGTGTGTCCAGGTGCATACCATAAAAAGTGCTGTCGAGTTGAGTAAAGTATGTGTGGATTTTGACTTAAATTGTAAAATAACATCTATTAAAATTCTATAATTTAAGGAGACTTTTTTTTTTATCGTGAATCATCTTTGTTCTTTGGGCGCGTTACAAAATTATCTGACCATTTTTTCTCCCGTTTCTGATCCAATAAATTTCGTCTTTAGCCTCCTCTTTGCCCTGAAGCTTCAGTAAATAAAATAAATGTTCTTTTATTACAGCACTCTGTCGGGGCGCTGCACAACCCTATAATAAAGAACATTTATTATATGCTGCAAGAATAAAATAACGTAACCGCTGTTGAACGGCTGCGACAGTTTGGCAAGCTTTATGTACTTCAGTGTTAAAACGGGATGCTGTCATTTACTACCAAGGAAGACAACGGTTTAGGGATTACCGTTGCCTGTCACCTGACACTGTCACCCTTTTTCACGGTAGGGGGCCTCGAGCGTGCTGGGATGATCTGTGGTGGTGTACCGCACATTTTCCATATTCCATATCCTCTGTTTGAGTCAACAAAAATATGGGCGACAAATCGCCAAACAAATTCTGGAACGTCGCGTAACGTTGGACTTAATATGACGTCTATATATAATGCCCCCTACTATCAGATTATGACACTTGCAGTTTAGGATTGTCTATGCTCTTAGCCGAACCTGTAAAACGTCTTGTTAGTTTCAGTGTTTATGAGTCTGCTACATGACTGAATGAATATGCAAATATTTTGCATAACTGTGGAAACTCGCGCAGAAGCCCTGTACTCCGAGAGTTCGCGTATATGCCACAAAGCCTAGGACACAGTTTGAAAGGGTGTTTTGTTTTCATTTTTGAACTTCCTCTGCCAGCTTGATCGCAGTCGACGGCCGGTGGGGTGTGGGGGGTGGGGGGTGGGGGGTGGGCATACGCTGAGTCACAGAGAAGTTGCTATGACTAACGGAAAGACACCAGGGGACGAAAAATGATATAAACGTTCAGGACATTTCCTACGCGTTTATGGTGAAGTAACATGTGAAATGGAGAACGTTCAGTGTCTGCTGCTTTTCGTGCTCATTGCCGGAACAATGAGCCAGGCAGGTAAGCTTTGATCCGATAAATCGTTCGGGGCCAGCATTTCTCAGTCATGTCAAGGCGATGGTTTTTTTCTCCATTGTGCCGCATTAGTTGCTGCTGAAGAGTACAGCAAACCGACGTCTTAGTCTTTAAGATTCATTGAATGTATGTAGGCACAATTATGTTCCCCTGCTTTATAAAATCGTGTAACTTATTTGTATGTGTCAGTGTAACGAACATGTGGCAGACAGACATTTTTGTAAGGGGTATCCCATGTCGAATCTGCTAGTTTTAGACTCAACAAAAAATGAATGAATCGGTTCACGTACTAACAAATAAAGGATTTAAACATAGACAGAACCGATACAAGTAAAAAAAAAAAAGAGACAAGTGAGTGTCATCTTTTTTCATTTGACACATTGCAACGGTCTGCATTTTCAGAAATCATCTGTCAGGAAGTTCTGAACGAATGTCGAAAGAACAACACGATTCCGTGGACCAGGTAACAATTTCACTAACGAAAAAAGGACAACAGCATCCTGGTTATGCATATTGTATATGACTGTGTTATAAGGCAGAAAAATAAATGTGTTTCTGATGAAATGATACATGTATCTCTTAATGACCTGGTATCAAACATGTAAGTTACGAAGTGAGACTGTCAAGACTCTCATTTTTTAGTCTGGAAAGAAGTAGTGAGGGAAGATTTAGTTGAGGCTTTTAAAAGGTATAAATAAAGTGGACTGCAGAAACTATTTTAAGATCAGTGCTGTCAGCAGAACAAAAGAAGAAATTGATGGAAAATGTCTGAGTGAAAGATGTCAGTAGAGGTGTAAGTTTGACTTCTGTAAATCATTTATTTACATAATTGTCATTTATTTACATAATTTACATAATTGTGAAACTGAATAATGTTATTAGCTGTAAAGGGCTGTGGGAAAAGGGTGATAATCATGATTCAGAAGTTTAATCATGTACACATGGAACAGTGTCTTGTTTCACAATAATTGAAAAAATATATTTTGGTAGAAGGCTATCTACACTATGTGGCAAAAATGTGGACATCCCTCCTAATTATTGAGTTCAGGTGTTTCAGCCCCACCGATTGTTAACAGGTGCATAAAATCAAGCACATAACCATGCAATCTCCATAGACAAACCTTGGAAGTAGAATGGGTCATACTGGAGAGCTCAGTGACTTTAAACGTGGCACTGTCATAGGATGCCATCATTGCCACAAGTCAGTTCGTGCTAGATCTGCCCCAGTCAACTGTAAGTGCAATTATTGTCAAGTGGAAGTGTCTAGGTGCAACAAGTGTCTAAGTGCAACAACAGCTCAGCCACAAAGCGGTACTCCACGCAAACTTGCAGAGCAGAGCTGCCAAGTGCTGAAGCGCATAGCACATAAAAACCGCCTGTTGAATCTTCTGTTGAATCACTCACTTCAGAGTTGCAAACTGTCTTTGGCTGCAACATCAGCACAAGAACTGTGTGTCGGGAGCTTCATGAAATGGGCTTCCATGGCCGAGCAGCTGCACACAAGCCCAACATCACTATGCGCAATGCCAAGCGACGGCTGGAGTGGTGCAAAGCACGCCGCCATTGGACTCTGGAGCAGTGGAAATGCGTTCTCTGGATTGATGAATTGTGCTTCAATCTGGCAGTCTGACGGACAAATCTGGGTTTAGTGTATGCCAGGAGAGCACTGCCTACTGGAATGCACATTGCCTACTGTAAAGTTTGGTGGAGGAGGGATAATGGTCTGGGGCTGTTTTTTAGGGTTTGGGCTAGGTCCCTTAGTTCCAGTGAAGGTTAACATTAATGCCATTAATTCAAAAACATTTTAGACAATTGTATGCTTCCAACTTTGTGGTAACAGTTTGGGGAAGACCCTTTCCTGTTCCAGCATGACTGTGCCCCTCTGTACAAAGCAACGTCCATAAAGACATGGTTTGATGAGTTTGGTGTGGAGGAAATCCAGTGGCCTGCACAGAGCCCTGACCTCAACCCCATTGAACGCCTTTGGGATGAATTAGTACGCTGATTGTGAGCCAGGCCTTCTCGTCCAACATCAGTGCCTGACCTCACAAATGCTCTTTTGGCTGAATGGCCACAAATTCCCACAGACACACTCCAAAATCTTGTGGAAAGCCTTCCCAGAAGGCTGCAAAGGGGGGAGGGGGGGGGCAACTCCATATTAATGCCCATGGTTTTGGAATGAGATGTCCAATAAGCTCATATAGGTGTGATGGTCAGGTGTCCACATACTTTTGGCCATATAGTGTATTTATCTCTTTGCGCCTCTGTTTATCAAAGACATTACACTTTAACTCAGGAGCAGCGGTGGATCTGTAACAGTTAAAGCAGGTTGTTAAAATGGTCCACTAAAAGATAAGTCTTTAAGTAAACTAAAGACATGCATTGGCATTGTGAGGTAAAGGAGGGGAGCAAGACTCTTTACTGTGCTCAATAGGTACACTGCACTGCTGGCATACTCGTGGTTCAGTTAACCTTACCCAGCCCTCAGTCCTCAGTGAGCCTCCAGCTGTGTAAATGGATAAGGTGAAAATGGTAAGCCTCTCTGGGTTTGCCTGTAGAGGAGTGAGAGCTTAGCAAATACGAAGGGAACTAATCTGAGTGTGTGATTGTGTTGGCAGGTGCTATGACAGTTTCATAACTACATGCCACAATAGAGCATCTCGGAGGAGGAGGACTGATGAAATCTTGAATTTCTACCTGTGGGACTCTCACTCGTATGACGATGTAAGATATGCAGAAGACCCTGGTGCTAGTCAGTCAACAAATGTGTGTTTCTGTCTCACTCATCCACTCACTATGTCATGCCCTCACTCACTCATTTACTCGCTGACTATCTCACTTGCTCACCCACAGTCACACTGCCTCACTCATTCACTGTTTCACTCACTCAGTCAGCTATTACATTAATTCACTCACTCCTTCACTCGCTTGTTCATGCACTCAACATCTCGCCTGCTCATTCATTCATTCACTCATTAATCTCTTGCCCACACACTCACTCACTCACTCACTCACTCACTCATTCAGCAGGGAATGGCTCCTTCCAATGTAGCAGCAGTAACTTGTTTTACCACTAGGTGGCGAAAAGAGCCAGCAGAGTTGTGAGCACGCCTTTGACATGTTCTTGTTTTATTAGGTAGAGGATGAAACTCGGGAGGGGCATGTCATCCACATCCCCAGAGAGGCCCTGGGAAAGCGTTTGCGTGTCAACAGGAGCACCCAAGTGGCCGTGACAGTGTTCAACAGCAGTCTTTTCCAGGCTAAAGTATGGCTGGCGCACACCGTGTTTTTGTCTGTGCTTTTAAGTGCAGTTTTCATAAGCCATGCACAACATAATTATTTAATTAATATCCCAGTTTACAATCTGTCAATCAATTGATCAATCACGTCACTTGATATGGACCTTTTTGGCATTTAGTTTTGAGAGGCCTTAGGTAGTTGGATTCCCAACTACAAATGAGGTGTGCAGAGGTCTGTGTTGCTTGTGCAGCATGTGAGTGTCAGATACGCTAATGCTGCATACAAACGCTAACACGCGCGTGCTGTGCACCCAGAGTGAGACACATAAGGTGATGGGGGGCGCAGTTCTGGGCGTGATGGTTGGGACCCAGCCTGTGAGGAACCTCCCCAGGCCCGTGAACATCTCCTTCAGGCACGGCAACCAGGTAAGCATCTGCAGCAACCAGGTGAGCATTTGCAGACATGGAAATTCAGGATATAATTCCAACAAAAATTAAGTATTTATTTTCTCCTTGATGAAATATAATTTTTTTTATTCTTCTTCTTCGTGGCGAGTCCACGTTGTTGGTCTACGATGTTCAGTAGTTGCTGTTGTTGTACGTGGTGGTGGTATGATTGGTTGGTTATCCAGGGCCGCGTGAACAGATGCTCAGACGCTCCTACGATGGCCACATTTATTTTATTTTTTTGATTAACTTAAAGCAATTAGAAATCAAAATGCACCGTTCCAAAGTAAGTGAGTGTATGGAGTGAGTGAGTGAGTGAGAAAAGGAAAGTCTATGCTGTATACGTAATTACTTGTGTGTTTTTTTTGTGTGTTAAACATAAATAGCAGTATGGCTTTTACACCTGTTTTACACACACATGCACACAAACACACCACAGACATGCTCTCACATGGGCACACATAGGCAGACACACACCCATACACACGCACACAGAAAAAGCTGAATTAACATGCTTGTGCAGGACATCTCTCAGTCAAGAGCTCGTTCGGGATTTAACCAGAAATCTTTGCATTTCAGAACCTGACGGGAGGACGCTGTGTGTTCTGGGAGGAACCCGAAGACCGCATCGGCGCAGGTCCTGACAGAGCCCCTCCTTTTCGTCACCGTGTCCCTTTACACACTGGCGCCTCTCGCTTTGACGCGTTTCGGAAGGAGGAATCATTCTGAGCCTCGCTGGAACTGATCTAGACGGCTTTCACTTCCTGTTTGGCTTATTCTGTCATATGTTTAGGTCGGTGGAGTACAAAGGGTTGCACAACAGGCAGAACCGGCCAGCGCTTCGTCTGCAGCTGCGACCACTTGAGCTTCTTTGCTGTGCTGATTGTGAGTAAACTGTGTGAACCTCAGAGCACCGTTCTAGGTCCGCAGTAAATCACGCGCACACACACATTCATATCAGCCTGTGCAAATCCATCTTTCATATATGTAAAAAAATATTACTGGGCATATTACTATATTACTGGTAATTCCTGCACTTCCTGTTTCTGGCCACAGGTTCCCATCCTATCCTTGAAAATCGACACAACACACAGTGATACTATAGAGAGGAGTTACCATTGTTTCCCTCAGGTGTGACCTTAAGCAATGTTATAGAGTAGGTGAATCTTACAGTTTATGAAATGGACTCTTAATAGTTGACCTTTGTGTGCCTTGTCCTTCCTGATTTCCCTTGGGGGAAGAACCCTGACGTATCCGTAGACCCCGCCAACGCTCAGGCTCTGTCCATCATCAGCAGCGTGGGCAGCGGGCTGTCCCTCCTCTGCACTATCTCAGCCTTAATCATGCATCTGTGTCTGAGGTAAGGCTTCCCGTGAAATAAACTCACTGAGAAGGAATGCACTTCTTCATGCACTGACACGCAGATCCAGCAAGTCCGTCTGGAACTGCTGCTCATTCTGGAACTGCTGTGCATTCTGGAACTGCTGCGCATTCATTTGCGCTGGCCTTGGCCGCTGCCCTCAGAAAGGCTAGCTGACAACCCACAACCAGCATGCGATACAGATGTGATATATGTGAGACTGTTAACCTCAGGATAGCTTACTGTTTCAATGATGTTGTGCACTCTGCGGTATTTGTTTAAAATGTTCTAAAAAAGGTGCATGAATGTATATAAGTGAAAACAACAATAATTGATACATAATGAAAATAAATCACACATGTTGGATAGAATTAAATATCCTTATTTTATGCTTTTGTGGCTTTTGTATTTGTCAGGGAGCCATTGCCACCCCATAGAATACAAATTTTGGAATATAATGATCAGTTGGGCATCAACTGAATTACACTGGTTCACCCTGAAAAGCACCGATGAAGGACTATAAAATGCTTGTGATTTGTATTTCACCCTTTCATTTGGTGGCTTGTTCAACCCCAGATAATAAGGCGTCAAGACTGGCGCAATGATTGTAATCTCTTGTAGTGTGTAGCGTTTAGAGTTTACCGTTTACTGAGAGTTTCAGAATCAGATAATTCATTACCCCTCCCCTAAAAACAGCAGTGGTTTAGCAGAGGCAGTTTGCTGAAAGTGTAGATAATCTGTGGTGAAAACCATGTGACAGCGTGTGAATCCGTCATTGCGGCCTTCTTACAGGAAGGGCAAGTGTGAGCCGTCGATGTGGATACACTGCAACCTGACGGCGGCTCTGTTTCTGCTGCATCTCCTCTTCCTGCTGAGCGTGTGGTGGGCGAAGCTGGCAACAGGGGGTGCTGTTTGCCTCGCCGCCGGCCTGCTGCTCCACTACTCCCTCCTCACGACCCTCACCTGGTTCGCCATCGAGGGCTTCCACCTCTACCTGCTGCTGGTCCGCGTCTTCAACATCTACATCAGCAGATACCTGCTCAAGCTGGGACTTGTGGGTTGGGGTGAGTTCTCCCTTTGATTGTCCGTGTAAGGAGACACCTGCTCAGAGTTGGGGTATGGTATGCTGGGGTCATGAGTGATACTTGCTTAATGTTCATTGTTTAACATTTTCAGTTCTCACTTCTTGGCCACCTTGTGGAGATGTGCGCTTAACAATGAGAATAGGAAAAGTGACTGCCACAGAGAATAAAACCTATATTGGTATCATAACAATCAACAACTATTATTGTTATTGTTGTATGAGTTATGAATTATCCAAAACTACACCTGCAAAACACTGCAGGTATGCTAGCTCCTGGGCTTCAGACACACTTTCTTCTTTGCCTCCGCTCACCTGACTTGGCCACTCCAAGGCGTAAACAGGAATAGACCAGTGTATAGCGTCACTGCTTACATGCCCACAGCTGTGGGGACGCCGCCTTAACCCTCCCTGTGCCCTCCAGGTGTTCCTATGGTGACAGTAATTGCCTGTGCCCTCGCTGGGGTGTACAGCAGCGACAAGCTCCACATTATCCAGGACAGCAATGCCACAGCCAGCATGTGAGTCTCCTTCCCCCTGTGTCTGAGCGCAGAGACACGCCCGAGCTCAGTGACACAGAGCACACAGCTCATAAACACAGAGACAGCACACAGGCGATTTACTTGTATTTATTAACATCCTGATGAGGTTTATATACACCCACACATTTGAATATAGAAATAGGAAAAAATCCATTGACAGTCTGACATGAATATGTTTTCCTTGTAATCCTGAGAGAAAGGAAACTCTCTTCACAGTTGATAAATTGGTTGCCTATTGGTTAAAGTTATCTTAAACGTACGGCTTGTTAATAACGAATTTGTATGACTCAAGTGATAATTTCCACCCACCAGCATGAATTACACCAGGATGACCAGAATGGGACCAGTGGGCAATTCGACTGGTCCTCTGACTCCTGACTGGATCTCACTGACCCGGTCCACTTGTGGTCCGCATGTTCCTTCCTCTCACGTGTGGCGTGCAGATGCTGGATTACGGGGAGGACCGCGCAGTACATCACGGTCAGCGGCTACCTGGGCCTGGTGTTCCTCTTCAGCGCGGCCATGCTGGGCGTGACCATGGTGAAGCTGTGGAGGGTGAGAAACCACCCTTCGCGGTACAAGGAGAGCAGGAGGATGAAGATGTGGAGGAGCTGCGTCACAGTTCTGGGGATCGGCTGCATTCTGGGGGTGCCCTGGGGGACGGCCTTCGCCACCTACGGCCCTCTTTCGCTCGCTGGCGTCTATGTCTTCACCATACTCAACGGCTTCCAAGGTCAGTGTCCCTCCACTCCATGGACTCTCTCTACACCATCGGACTCTAAACTCTATTGGCATTTAGCAGACACTCTTATCCAGAGCGACTTATATCGGTTAGTATTTTTTTTTTACAATGTTATCCATTTATACAGATAGATATTTATTGGATATTTACTGAGGCAATTGGGGGTACAGCAGCAATGCCCCAGCATTGAACTGGCAACCTTTCAATTACGAGTCCTGCCCCTTAACCAGTATGCTATACTGTTGCCAAAACTTGATTTTAATTTCGTTGTCATCTAATTGCTATTTAGTGATCCCTCGCACAATTTCAATAGGACGTCCTTGCTTGTTGACCAAACAAGTGCTCGAGTCCTTAGAGCACAGCCGAGTTGATGTGATAACCCTGTCCTGTATAGTCTCATTCCATCTCAGTCTTCTATGATGTCACCTGCTGAGTCAAAGTTTAAGAGAGCCAATCAGACAGTGGGTCAAGAATCAAGAAATTCCGACATTCTGTATCGGGAATCTCAGGGGATCATTTTGAAACCCAAATCTGTCACTAACATGACCCACCACTTTAAATGGATGTTAAAATGCATTAAGCCCGGACATCTGATATATGGTTTATGCTATGATGTTACAACGTTGAGCCATGTTGTCTCATCTTAATCAGCCTCTCTTGGGCAAATTCTCTCTAACTAAAGTTGTCTTGTGATCCTGCAGGTGTGTTTGTGTTCCTCTGGTTCCTCACACTCACCTGCCAGCCACACTCAGAGGAGAGCTCTGCAGGGTCTGATCCCACCACACAGAAGATGGAGACCAGCTTCAACAGTTGATCAATACCATCCCAACACCCCCTCTGTCTTTTTGGGGGTGGGGGGGCACAGTTTACCCTAATGAGCAATTCCTCACTTCGTTTCAGACTGTCTTAACAGATATTCCTTCATGCCTTGTTTTCATTCACTATCAACAAACTGTTAGCAAATTTTTGCCCAGTGGACTGACCTGATCAGCTTTACAAAATTCAAGATGAAACCATTAAATCAAGATCTTCTGCTCTGTGCAGCCTGACTTTTAAATCTCTAGCCCCTTGCTAGCAGATGGCTACAGTACTTCTCCTCTAGAACCAGAGGCAACTGGAGAATTCTGCAAAATGAAATTTTATTTCATATGCAGGGACAGAACCAGTCAAAATGTAAATTGCTTTACTTTACAGATGTTACCAAAATAAAATGCAGTGCATTTAGATAAACAGTGAAACAATTTAATTTCCTTCATTTTACACTTGCAGCTGCATCACCAAGAGGAACAAGTTGTTTTTCCCCCCCTTAAATACAGAGGATCTTTACTGCGGTATTGTTACTTGACCAAAAGGAAAAGTGGATGTATAATATTGTAAAATTTATTTGGCTGCAGGAGTCAGTTGCTTGAAAGTCTTGCCATTCGCTTGTTACTGCCCTTGGCAAAGGCCACCAGAATGAACAGGAAGATGCCCATGACCCATATCCCACTCACAGGAAGTGCCAGGGTCAGCAACACATCTAAAACAGGAGAGGGATTGGTTAGTAACATAATATTACAGATGCCTGAAGAGCAAACCTCTCTAACATGAAATGGTAGATTTCAGAAATGGTCATTATTTTGATAATGCCTCAGTGTACAACCAAATCATAAGTCATTACTGTTAATTGACTTTAACCGAGACAAGAAAGAGTACACCATCGCATTAATCTTTTCTGCCCAACCACTTCCCTAAAATAAATCATTTCTTACTAGATTCTGGTCTGTTTGGAGATTCCAGTCTGATTGGTCCGTATGTTAGCAGTCCTTCCACCTGGTCTTCGGTCACCACCTCCCGTTTGGTAATGGCTTTACACTCCTGGAAGAGCATAAGAGGTCAAATTTACCCATGATGCATCACCGGGGGGGGGGGGGGGGTTTGTGGCAGGAAATGGAAGGGGTGCCTTTACTTACAGGGACACAGAGCTCGAACTCCTCAGGCGGACACAGCCGCACAGTACAGTGCAGGTAGAGGTCGTGCGGCTGGATGACGAAGCGGAACATGTCGAAACTGTACCGGACCACGGAGCTGTTCTGGCCCTCTGGCAGCCCCGTCCCATTCAGGAATTGGACTGTGTCATCTTTGATGCACCTGCAATGGAGGTGCCTGTGAGGCAGGGATGCTACGCTCCTTTCAGTCACACCTGAAGCGCCTGCACAATGAGTCGGGGAAACCTGCAGCCGTTTGCCAACGCTAACCCAGAGGGGTCGTCCTTACCCGTTGAGAAGCAGGGTGTATGAGGAGCCCTCGGTCTTGTTGGGTGTGGGGGACTGGGTGGCCCAGCACTCGTTGATGCCGAGGTGGAAGTAGTCCTCTGGCTCCGTGACCCGCAGCTCCACGTACACTTTATCTCGGAGGTGCAGCACCGGGGCGCTGGAGAAAGCCTCACTGTAGGTCTCATCTGTATACAGCAGCATCTCAACGGTGGCCTCCACCTCGTTCACCCACATCAGCACTTCGCTGAACGGAGAAGAAACGGTTGCTTTAATTTTTTTTTTTTCTTTACATTGTATTTGTTCAAAGTTGAATTTGTTGAGCTGTAAGCACAGGCACCCTTTCTGTAGTGGGGGCTAGGTGGGCCAGGCCCACCTCAGCTTTCATCTGGTCCCAACAAGCAATGCAAAGAATCATTATTATTCATCCTCTTTGCTCCTTGTGGTTCAGAAGGCATTCCCAAATTCTTCTACCTCTGCTTGTCTTTTGCAACAAGCCTCTCCCCATGACAGATTTGTTTCTTTCAGTTCCTGCTCAATGGTCCTCTGTCAAGTGGTCTTGGGACATCCTCCTCTTTCACCAGAGTGAGTGCATTTTAAAGCAACCTTGGGCATGCCGTCTGGTTGCAACTTCAGAAAATGACTAAACCATCTTAGGCGGTGGTGTCTGATCTCTTGAGTCACACCACCACATTCTCTTTTTGTCAGTTGGAGATTTTGTTAGGCCAATGCCAGCCAGCTTCCTTTCCATGGAGGAGCTAAAGCTGGCCCTAACTGAACTCCAAAATGAATGTACAGTTGGAAAACTGAAAAACGCACCCAATGTTTTAATCAAAGCGTGAGTAAATATATTACTCCCGGTTGGCCAAACTGCACTGTGTGTTGGAGCCAATCGCACAAAGCTCCAGCTTACCTTGACAAAGGAATGATGGGAAAGGGCAGACTAATGTGTCGGATGTAGGGGTAAACGCATTTGTACTCGATTCGAATTGTCGGGTCCCTCAGGATGTACCCTTCAACCTCAGGAGAGGACACCAACGTCAGGGCGTACTCGACATGAGTGATGTTGTTCTGTGGGGGCGGGGGAAAATATTTTGTTTATGTGATTATAACACACGGTTTAAGTCTGCATCATAGCGCGGACTGCGCATAACTGTATGATAATAGTTTCCACGTGGAAAACCCCTGGTGACTTAAGTCATAAAACATTTCAAAAGTACAGACTGTCGGATTTTCCATATAGTTGTCATGAGTCATGCTCACCACACAAAGTACACGGAGGTCTCACTAACTTGCAAGGGCTTTCCTCCGCAGTAAGCGTATTGCTGCTTTGACGTTCGTACTATGTAGTAAGAGACGCCATCGACAGTCTCTTGTCGCGCACGGCAGGTCTTGTTTCCAAGGTGAAGGGACTCCATCTTCACGTTGTAATAATTAAAGAAGTCCTCGATCACCATAATGGTCATGTAGTCTTTGCCACACGTAACAAGCGAAGTTGCAACTTTAAAACAAGAGAAAATGAGACATTACATTTCGATGCAGTTCTAAAGAGACGTTAGCAAGGCGCTGGAACCAAATTTGAAATGTGTGAATTTTATACAACCAGAAAAGTGGCGGCAGAGATTACATTTACCTTTATCACACAGATCTCCGTAATACCCGGGTGCGCATTTGCAGGTGCGACTGTCCGCGGACAGCCGGCAAGTGTTATAATCAGTGCAATGGGTAACGTTGCACGTTCCTAAGAAAAAAAAAGCGAGTTGGCCCTGAGGTGGCTCTTCCGTAACAGCTAAACATCAACACAATACAAACGCCTGAAAACGGCAATCAAACAAACAAAAAGGGGTTCTTCAGCTAGTTACTTACCATGTGCGCGTTCACAAGCGTTGAAAAACACTATTAACAGGGTTATACACACCTGAAAGTGAAACAATCCAACGCCACCGCGTTGGTGTATGAAATTCAGTATAGGAAAAGTTAATTGGCCTAACTTACACAAACCTTTACAATGTAGATGTGTTTTAAGTAAACCAGACACACGTTCTACACTCGCTTACACACACACACCTTCGAAGTTTGGGAAGCCATTGTTGACCAGTGGCCTATTTAATCGTATTTATTCTGTTCTACAGGTAATTTTCTTAGTACTATATATTTTTCTATAACAATAAACTTATATTGTGATTTCATTCCATTTTAGCTAACTTTTTTAGTTTTACTTCAGGTGGCAACACGTTCCAGGCCTAAAGGGCGATGTTTAACGTAGTTAACAATTATATACACCCGTTGGCCTCGGCGGATTCTTTGCGATTAATTTGTATGAAAAACAGCTGTTGAAGTTGAAGTCAAAGCAATGTGGTTTCGTGGTGGATCTGCGCGCTGCCACTGAGCCAATGGTCTCCCAGAATAATGAGAATGGACCAATCATAGGCGACGCGTTGTATTCGATGAGAAACTTGTGGGCGGTCCGTCCTGAAGAACCGCCCCTACCGTGCAGCTTGCGTAAGGTGCAATTGCTTTTTGCCCTCAGTACCTGATCCTGGATCAGCTTGAACAATTTATACTAAATGGTTGGGGATACGATCGGGGTTTGGCAAGCTGTTCTTAGGTCTGCTGTCTAGGGCAGAAATTACTCCGAGCGGCTAACTTAGACGAGCTTCAAGCGGCAAGAACGAACCTAAAACATGGAGCCTAGTTCCACAATTCTCCGGGTGAAAAGAAAGCGGGGTACGGACCCTGCCGATGCGCTTTTGCTGGCCTGTAAACGGATCCGACCGGAGCCGACAGCACAGCCAGCGGGCGAACCTGCACCAGAGCCCGTCGATGGGGAAATCGAGAACACGGTCTTTAAACTCGTCGCAACTGTGGCATCGCAGGTATGGGCCCCATTGTTAAGCCTCGGTGTTGCGTGAGCGGACATGCCGCCCTTGAGGGCACCCTTTTCCAGTATGAAGACAAGTAAAATCGGAGGGGATATTTAGTGCTGCAGTCGCCGACTCCCTGGTACACTTTTAACGACACCACTAGTTTCTAATAAGGCATCACTAGCTGAGTGTACCGCTTAATTATTTCCAGAAAGGTAGTTAGTTAGCTAATCCAAACAACGCAGTTTTCATCCTTAACAGGCCAGCCAGCAGATTATCCTGCCAAGGCGACAGTGCGTTCCCCTACAAATGTCTTTACTGGGTTCCAGTTAGCAGGCCAACACACAGTATCTCCGTTATGATGGTTTTAAATGAAGATAAACACAAAAAAGCGCTTTCAGCACTCAGAAACGCCCGTTACAAACACGCAGGGCCTACTTGGTATTAGGAATCAGTATAAACGTGCGAAAAATACGTTTTCCATTAAAATATTTGAGATCAAAATAAGGCCATGTCACCGTAAACATCACTATTAAATCTACCAGATGTTTCCAGAATTGTCTTGTGTAACTTGGCCCTGTATTTTTTTTCAGAAGTATGAAAGTGAAAATAATCCACGTTTGGCCATTTTTGTGTGGCAATATGACATTTTATGCTAACTCTGTCTGTATGAATGAGGTGAGATAATAGCAAAAGTATTTAGTTTGGGAACGAGTGTCTCTGGGGCAGTAGACATGTTAGTTTTTTGCTATATTACTGCTGGTGGATATTAATTCAAGGTATCGTGTTTTTAGCTAGTTATCCCTTATCATTTGGGTAGATAGCTAGATATTGGGTGTTCTAAAACATTGTTAGTTTTTTTTTTAATTAGCTGAGCATTTAACGACATACCTCGTCGGATTCCCACGGATAGTTGCTGTTAGTGGAGATGGAAACGGGACGAAAGCATGTTACAAAAATACATATCAGAATCCACGATTATTTCACTACCAGGTTGTTACCGATACAGAAGCACCGTCATGTATGACGTAGTGTTTGTGTCACACTGCGATCAAAATTTCTGAGCAAACATTTAAAAAGACCAACTTTTGATCGTTTCAGATTAATAGTTGAGAGCCCTAGATTAATTTGCACACATCTTAATGGAAGGTATTACAGATGGGTAACAGTGTGTTGTAGTGGTAAGGAGCAGGGCCCATAACCAAAAGGTTGAAGGCTTGATTCCCCACTGGGGCACTGCTGTTGTACCCTCGAACAAGGTACTCAACTCATAATTGCTTCAGTAAATATCCAGCTGTGTAAATGAGCACAATTTTCACCTGTGTAAGTCGAACTGGATAAGCGCATCTGCTAAATGACAACAATGTGATGCTAAGCCGTAAAGTGAAATGGGTGAATGAACATAAACGCTCGCAGAAGAGGGTGGATATTTCGGGATGCCCTTGCCTGTGTCTGTTCTCAGGATGCTCCGGTACAGACACACGTCCGCGAGGCCCTAACACGCCCGCGAGTCGCCCACGCCCTGCGCCCGTCCGTTGGCAGCTCCCAGAGGATCATGGGGGATCTGCGCAGCGCCAAGTGGACCGCCAGGCGGGAGGAGCGGTACCGGATCCTGTCCAGCCAGCGGGCCGGGCTCCGCCTGGACTCCGGGGGCCGGGAGAGGGGGGAGAAGAGGAAGGAGGCCCGGGGGAATGGACAGACAGACACCTGTGATGAGTCCATCCTCCATGATGTGCAGGTGTTCGACATCGTGCAGGAGGAAGAGGAGGAGAAAACCTCTATCCCGGTAAATCGGACAGTCTTGCACCCACGTGTGGCCCAGGTGGATGTTTCAGATCTTGACCCCTAAGAGCCTTGGTATTTGAGATTATGGGACTGTAGAGTGGTAGCATTATAGTGTAGAACGGCAGCAGTATGTTGTGGAATGGTAGCAGTATGGCATAGTATAGCAGCACTGTGGTGTAGGGTGGAAGCTTGTCTTTGCTGTGATTGCTGCTGGCAGGAGACTGGTCACATGCTAGTGTTGGATCTTCAAAACTAAGCAGCAGAAGCTTTGTGTGGCGAAGGAATCGGGGTTACAGCCACAGAGCATGCTCAGTATCATGGTCCCCTGATCTGTAATAGATTCATAGTCACAGTGTCACTGTAACCAGGGGAAATGGAAACAGCACTTTGGTTTTAAAATGGCTCAGGCTGAGGGTAAATTGGGTCCATATGGCCGCTGATCTTCTTTTTTTTGGGTCTCCTGTATATTGTGGTTAGCAAGTTTTTTTTTCTGTGACTACCAAGGAAGTGTTGTGCTGTAAACTGGCTCCACCTGGGTTTGATTTGCATGTGGTATTAGAAGTTCTGGTTTCTGCATATATGCCGTGATGCTGTAGCCTGATACTCTGGGGCAAACGATGGGGTTCACTGCTGGAACAGGGAGATGAACCCTGTTCTCCCATTCCATGACGAGGTGACTGCTTCACTAAGAACCCATCCTATTACAAGGTCTTACTGGTCATGTCAGTCAAGTTCTCTGAGCTCATAGATAGGCATACACAACCATCAGTGATGCCATCTGGTGGAGGCAGTGGATAATGGGCGGTGGCAGATGCCTGTTCATGGTATGGGGTAAAAACCTCTGGTGACCTACAAGCCAGCTGTACACCTCTTCCCACAGTGCATTGCTGTGTACTTAATGCTGTCATTACTCTGCTGTGTGCTGCAGAAGCTCCTCTTAAAAGGGCTCTCTGTGCTGCTCAAAAAACATGGGTGTAGCACTTACTCAGAAAAAGCCTCAGCAGTTCAGGAAAGAGAAGAAATGACCCTTGGAGATTGCACAAGATGAGGCCCCAAGAAGATGTGTGCCTGATAATGGTTGGTTTCATAGAAAAGAACCAAAAAGTTATTCAAAATGTTGGTGGAAAGGAAGACCTGTACTGGTCAGGGGGTTGCTTTTCCTAAACTGCATATTATAAGAGTAAACCTCTGTCATGCAAGTACAGCCCATTAATTTTTTACTACTATTAAAAACACACTTATGATGACATAATAATGATTTCCTCATTGGAGTGCTTGAAAAATAATTGTGACAGTTTCATGTTGAGTCTTGTAATGGCACTCGGGTCTGTCTTGGCAGGCTGTCCTGTGTTGTTTCATGGGATACAATTTCTCAGCACTGTTCTTACGTGTTTTACTTTACGCAGTCTGTGACCTCTGACCCGGAAACGATCCTGTGTAACTCGGTGAAGCTGATCCGAGAGAAGCTGAGCGTGTCGGGGGATGGCGTGGGCTCCGAGCACAGGGAGAAGGAGGACGACTACGTGTATGACCTTTACTACCAGGAGACTGTGACCCCCGGCTGGATCCAGGACATCCTGTCTGTCAGACCCTACATGCAGGAGTGTGAGCTGGTGAGTGGAAACCCGTGACAGCTGACCCAGGATCAGCTTACTCGCCCTTGATTCTAACACACGCCAGTAGCACTGTGGAACAAGCCGGAGAGCAGACCGTTTCCAGTCTGTGATAGGCCCTCATGCACACGGAAGCCTACGCATCTCGTTCCTGATCTCACGCCCTTTCGCACATTGCTAGCGGGACAGGAATCCCTCACCTCGGATAACTCAATGCCACATAATAACGCAGAAAAGAGATTGATATGTGCATTTACTCAATAACAAAGTAAACAGTTGTAGTACATCAAAGGAATGCGGAAGTTGAGGTGTTGGCAGGGCACTTTTTGACCTGACACAGATAGGCGAAACTGCGAATGGTGAGGGTCCTCTGTGACGCGGGTTTGTCTGCATGTGTTTGCCACGTGAAGAAGCTGCCCTGTGAGCTTACCTGGGAGTAACGGGGTGGGCGGGTTATGGTTTCAGGTGCCAGACGAGGACCCCAGAGAGGAAGAGGTGTACGAGGATGAGGATGATGAGAACGAGGAAGGGAACTGGAGGAACGATTACCCAGACGAGGAAGGCAGCGAGGAGGACGAGGATTGGGAGGAACGCTACCTAGGTACGCACATCACAGATCACCAGAGGCTAACCTCTCTAGCAGCCGGCACCCGTAATGATGTCTCTCCAGTGGTTCACCAGCATGAGCCTGTCTTTCCAGAGGTTCTAACCTGGCAGGTGTGTTGCATTGCAGGGTACCGGGAGGACGAGCAGGGCTTTCCTCGGAGGACATGGGAGAGGTACCAAAGAGACGTCATGAGGGAGTACGGCGAGGATGATGATGACAATGATGAAGAAGCTGGGGGTTTCAATTCAGACTGACAGTTTGGCATGTTGCTAGTGGAAATTGTGAGACCACCAGGTCTGCAGGGGACAAATTTAGCCCCTGTGTGTGTGTGTGTGTGTGTGTGTGTGTGTGTGTGTGTGTGTACGTGCTTAGATCGAGGTTATTTCACCATGTGTAAATGTTGAATGTGTGTGCGTGCATCTTAGTGTAAAGTGAATTTGTGTGGACTGAGTTTGATTCTGTATGCATATGTGTAGGTGTGAAGTATTTCTTTGTGTGTGTGTTGTGTTGAGTTCAAACATAATACCAGGCTTCCTGGGAAAGGTTGTAATTGGTTGTGCTTGAGTGACAAATGCTCTGATTGGCTGTGTGGTGGCTGAAGGGGGTTAAAATGGGGAAAAAAAGACTGTAAATATATATATGTGTACATAAAGCTTTCAATTAAAATTTACTCTGAAGCTTGCTGTCATTGTCCTTGCTTTTATTGGATAACAGGAAAAATTGACTGTAAAATTAAAATGATTAAAAAACAAACACAATGAGAGCTCCCAGATCTTGTGTAATGCCCCTCATACCCTGACAAAACCATGCTGAATGCAGCCATACTGGAAATTGTACTTAATAGGACAACTTTCTGACTTTTCAAATACCCTATGGTGTGCAAAGGCATAATTTTGTGATCAGACAGTGGTAGTCAAATTATTTGATGTTTGAAAGGATTTAGTTCGGACATTGGAGCTTACGCACCAGTGCTTATCAGTGACAAATAGCAAACAGCGAGTCATATTAATTTAATTTTTAGGCATAAAGGTCTGTATGACATACTTACCATTAATTTATTCAAATATGGAACTTTTTTTTCTAAAGGCATTTCCCAATTGAACGTGGAAAACGATGAAATCGTAAATTTCCATTTCCATTCATGGATATTTTAATACTACCTTTAAGAATCAACCGTTCATAAAATTCCGACCTAAACAGGTGTGATTTAATGACATTTACATTTACGTTTGCATTTATTCATCTGGTTGAAGCTTTTATCCACAAGTGAGGCAGAGTACAATACAATAATGGCCGCACTGCATGTAATAGCAAGGCCCGGGTGGCCGAAGGCATGGAGAATTGCAGTTGCTGAAAAGAGCACGGATTTTACCTCACTGTCAGCAGAGGGCTGCCTGGACCACGTGGCTGCGAGGCAGCGTGACAGTGTTTACACACGTGACCGGGTAGCTGGTGTTCACGCCCACTGAGACTGTCTCCTAGCAGCGTGAAGGAAAGGATGTAAGCGGCACACCGTATCACGAAACAAAAGCGTTTCTTGCCTAAAAAAACGTGATTTCACTACATTTTCGGGGAAACCAACAGCGGTGATTGTATCCAAATGAATCCTGCTAAAATATGCACAAAAAGCCAAACCCCAAAATACTTTGGAAAAGCCGTTTTAAACGACACGAAGCTCGCTCGCTAGGATTTCCTTACAGAGGACACTTTTTTGTTTTTAATTACTGCGATTGTTTAAGCAGTAGGAAACACTTAACTTTCCTGTTTAAGATCCTAGCGAACGCAGTCATTCGTATTTTACAACAGAATGGCAGGTTGAACATCTATGTGCGTAGCCTATTAGTGCCACCCGGACATCCGCTTTGGCAGCTATAGTAATGATTCCGGGATTGAGCCAGAAGTTGTGTCCGATGAAGGACACAAAATCCGTATTAAATGGTAAGGGAGCGAAATGTTGGTTTTAAGTGTGTATGTCACTTTAAAGTGGAAAACAATAGCTTATTATACATTTCTCCCATTTAAGTTGTCATGTGTCATTCGGAAAAAGAAATATGAATGAATCTCCATCGTTATTTGAAAAAAAAAACTTTAATCTGTACATCTGCATCCACTGGTAGTAGCGTTTTTATTCCACATTCGGCTGGTATGTATTTTGCTGCTTTATTTGCTCACTAAGCAACCCGTTTGCCACTTGATTGCTGGTTCACTTTGCATGTATTTCAGACAGTTCCTGAACTTACAAGAAGACAAAGGGTTTTGCACGGAAATCCTTTAACTATTTTTAAGGACTCGGAAAGACGTTCATTGTACGTCACTGGGAATCCCCAAATATACTTGGTATCGTAAAACCGCATTTTCCTACATATGACTGAAATATCCGCGGTTCTACCCGATCTTGACCTAAATACGTCAGGCAAGTTGATAGAAACAGGGCTGATAAGACAGAGATTTTTTGTATATAAAGCATTCTTTCTGCTCATTTCAGTACTTTTGTGATTGGAGAGTAATTGATAAGCAAAGTGTAAATACCTGCTTTGATAAATAAGAGAACGTGCCGATAGAGATTCATCACTGAAAAATGTATCAATATAAAGGTGAAAGAATCTGCTGCCCCAGTTATGTAATCTGTATTTATTTAATTTCACATGTGAACATTAAAATTGAATGTGAAAGTTGTTGATGCTTCACAGCATTGCAAAACACGTGACTTCGAATTTCCTGAATAGCTGTGTAGTAATATACCGATACAATCGTTTTCACACTTCTTTCATCAGGTCTGGTGTAAAATTTTATAGATATACGGTGTCATTTTAAGGACCATTGAGTGTTTTTGCAATAAACGGTGTGCAGATTTAACCATGCCCCCACACAAACTGTGTGTTAGCTATTGAAAAACGTTTAGAATTGAATAACATTTTGTGCTACCTCTATGATCTATATGAATTTCATCATTGTCAGTTTTCATCAAAAATATTCACTAGACGAAGCAGAATAAAGGAAAAACAAAACACCTCCAAGTGGAAGATATCCCCCGACACGCTCAGCAAACTGGAGACATCCAAAATATTGTTGTACTCTGCCTCACTTTGGATAAAAGCGTCTGCCAAATGAATAAATATAAATGTAAATGTGAATCTTCCAGAACATTTTCATGTTGAATCTTAGATGGCCAGTCTACAAATTTCTTGGTGATAAGGTTACTATGCAACTTAACTGAGAGTCTATTGCATTGAAAGGATCAAAATACGTTAGATATTACTTACTTCGAGAAGAAAATGAGCCGACATGACGGAAGAAAAACGTCATGATGTGTCAGCCTCCCTGTCTTATCTAGTGCTTTAGAGTTAGCTGGGCTTCGTGACTGTGTCTGACAGCTATACCAAGAGAGGCCAATCAATTCATTGTACAATTACATCTAATTCCGAAGAAGAAATTACCAAGATAACTAAAATCAGGGAATGGGATCCGTTTTATGAGGCCAAAAGTGTACTGGCTAACGAAGACACTGATCAACGTGCATCATTACCTTCCGTCCACCTTTAATATATTCTGAGAACGATTATCACGAATTGATGTGAAAACCTGCCAACACATCCACAACACATCTATGAAGTCAGTTCTTTTTTAAGCACCCAAGATTTAAACTTTAGGCTACTTCTTATTACCTTAATAATACAAGAACGCCTGCACATATATGATTACTGTTTTCATATTTTGAAGTCAACATAAATTATTGGCTAGGAAGAATTTGAATGCAGGTCTATTGCTGTCGGCAACATCCATGTAGTGCTCCGAATATACGAGGGACTATTGTTGCCCAAAGCTGTCCAGACAGAAAGGGCACAAATTGAGTTAGGCCTATGTCATACATTAAGCTCGGTGCATCCGTGCTCTGCAAATACACTCTGGCGACTGTTTTAGCCAGCCAAGCGGGCAGTTTCAGCTTGTTAGCTAAAAGGTTACGTCCACTGAAACTGCTGCAGCCACTTGCACTTTACACCGTTTTAGAAAATAAAACTGCCACAGAATTATGGCAATTTGCTGAAATCGGAGAGATGTACAGGTGAGCGCAGTCTGCGACGCAAACAGCGTCTGCGTCAGCGGCATGGCTCATTGTTGCGATTCTCAGGATTTACCCACAGTGCACCGCGAAAAAGACAGAGGAACATGGCGCAGGTCGGGGGACGACGCTGAGACTACAGGGGAAGCGATATTCATTGGAAAATTTTTGGAAAAAACGTTGCGACCCTAAAATGCGAGTGTGAAATGGTCTCACTCCCGAAGTCCTGGATAACTGCCGCTGCTCCATTGATGAGTAAAAGGAGACCAGACGCCCTGGGAAATTCCTGTAATTGCATCCATAAACATTTCTTTAGGACTCACAACCCCTGAGTTTGATTTTTGTGGCTCGTAAAACTCACGCATTGCTCTTAATAAACACGCGGGGAGATGACCGAGAAAGGTAAAACGAAAATCGATTTCCCGCAAGGAGTTCGCCGACTTCGTGAGGAACAGAAAAAGGTAAAGCAACGTAGAAAATCCCAAGAAGGCATCGGGTTTAAATCATTGTGCACGTCCATGCGGACCCAGCTCAGACGTGACCTATTTCATGCAACGCGATCATTTACAAGCAGCCGTGAATTGCTTGGCCAGCTTCACTAAACCGTTTTGTTTTTCTGACCCGACTGTGTGCATCGTAAACTGTTTACGGTTATTTGTTGCAACAGCCTCTGAAAACGAAAGTTTGCAGCCAGCTCGCTAGTATTTCTAGAAACTTCCTTATCACGTGTTGCATCTGTTTATTTCAGCAGACATTTTAACTGCTCCGTCATAAAACGGTAAACCTGTGCTGGCTGTAAGCACTGGGCAATGGAAGTCATTAAAGTCGATTCGCTGTTTGCTTAAACATACACTTTGCAAATGGAAGTTGGTTGACCGATTTTTCAAAGTTGCTCGTTGGCTAGCTAACTACGCCACATAGCTGATCCTTGTCAGTGCTGTTTATTCAACCATAACTGCCCCTCTTGCATTAACAATGTGAATGAAATATCGTCGTGCTTCCCCACCCCCTCGACAGCCGTTATGATTAGGTTATACAGAACAAGAGTTGGCGCATATGGTGTGGCCACATTGGAACTCAAGTCATGGCATACCTACATGCAAGTTAGTTATGCTGTGTGGCATTACATTCATTTAACTAGCTATTGTAGCGACACACGTGCAACTTTTATTTTAAAAGTAGTCCTATTGTTTCAAGGGTATTAAACATATTATAGACTCAAGATCGAAATCATCTTCAAACGACGCTTTCGTCTTTTCTCCAGTTTTTTTTCCTCTGTTCAGAAATATTGTTCTTTTGCTAAGTAAACTAGGTTGGTGACCCAATGAGGAGGAAGTCACGCAATACTCTCCAACCCACACCTCGCCCAAGCCTCACCTTTCTTATCATTAAATACAGCTGTTGTTGGTTGAGTGACAATGAAGAGTTTAAGAATGGGATTTTAACATTATCCCCCACATTAGCGTGCAGGGGCTAGGTCAGGGCCTCTAAGGATTGGCTAGTGTGAGATACTTCTCTGCCAATACCACAGAATTACCCCTCTGCCCCCCTCCACCCCCTCCCCTGTCTGAACACCTGTTCATGTCTAAATCAATTGGGCCCTAAAACGTTAAGCCAGTGAATCCCCAGAACTGAGTGCCAGGCCAGCCGGGGGGGTGAAAGTGCCTCATACTGGCAGAGCTGTGCCTTGTGGCCATTTTGTACTTCTCTTAAATGATTTTGAGGATTGTTATGGAAGTTCTTTTAATGTAGGCCATTTTCTGTCTTGCACAGCATAACCATAAAGTGTTAGTAATTAGCAGCGTAACCTGACACATTTGTTGTCGATGCCTTTGCGGTGTCAGTGTCATGGGCCCTGTCTCATTTGTTTTTACATTCTCTACGAGACACCGCACTTAAAGTCCCAAAATCGGGGCACTCAGTAAACCAATCACTGCTCTGTTCCATAGCAGTCTTTGCCCAGCCTTCCCCCATCCGTGTGGCAAACTGTAGCTGTGTCACATGCTTTGTGTTTTCAGACACGTGTAGTCAGTACCTGCAGCTTCGGCTCGAGGTGGAAGTGGAAGGGGTTTGTGGGATTTGGTAACACTCTGGACGTGGTTCTGTGGTTACGGCGGGGGGTGAAATCCAGGTAACTGGGAAAATGCTGAGGGCAGGTGTGAAAGAAACCCAGACGGAGTGTTAAGTTGAGGGCAAGCAGCACACCCTTTCAGTTGTAGGGCTGGCTTTTAAATGCTTGGAATATCTAACAGACAATTTCCTTTGGTGATATTACTCTTAACCATTTCTGCCCTTAGCCACTGATTGTCGATCAGAGCCAAAAATTTACATTAAGTGATTGTGGTTAGCATTTGGGCTGGACTGGCTGATCTTATGCCTGTTATCAAGGGCAGAAAGTAGCAGGAGTGGTGAGGTGTCTTTTACATGGGTTATCTTATCCATTGATCTATACTTCCTATGATTGCATCACGTTGTTTGTGGTGTGTACACCCAGCTATACTCCTCTGGGGCATATTAGTACCAAGATCTTTTGTAAACAAGTTGTTAGAAACCATCTGAGCATTGATCTCATGCACCATGTTTTATTTTTTGTTTTCAGTTTTATTATTTTTTTTAATCCTTCATTTCATATGAATGATCGTGTGGAAATACAATCACTAACTTAAATACTGAAGACGCCAATGAAGGATGGGCAATTTGAAAAGTTTGTACTTTGTTTCCCCCTTTTGGCCCATATGGGGAACTACATCCAAAGCAGAGTCCGGATCATGAAGGGCAGGGGTGTCCAAACCTCTCCTGGAGGGCCACTTGTCCTGCATGTTTTAGATCTCTCCCTGCTCCAACACAGCTGATTCAAATGATCAACTCATTATGAACTCCTGAATAACAAACTGATCATTTGAATCAGCTGTGTTGGAGCAGGGAGAGATCTAAAACATGCAGGACAAGTGGCCCTCCAGGAGAGGTTTGGACACCCCTGATGAAGGGTATGCTTAGATTGCACTAACAGCGCATAAAGGCACGCAGATATAAACGAATTAAGCACAACGGCAAGCGGTATTTAGGAACTGAACACTCAGAATGGACTGGGAACCACATGCTTCCGTAAAGCGTGTCACGCCACTGTTCTGTTTCCGTGAGTTGACTAAGTTTATGTGTCTGTCAGACATTCTCAGTATTGTTCTCTTCAACCCTTTCCAGAGCTTTGTGGCACCTCTCATCTCAGATAGCTGGAAGGTATTTTTTTTTGGATTGCTGTAAAACTATTACAGGTCGATCTTTTGACGAAATAAACTGATGATTCACTTTCAGCTTTCATAGTTATGGGGATTAATGAATTGGTAAAGTGCATTGCTACATAACAACTCGTATAACAAAAGAGATGCAATGGTAAAACTCACTGTCTAGAGGACAAAGGTAGGCAGGCAGTTGCTGCAATATTCCAATAATTTTGTGTATGTTGCCCTCTTGTGGCAAATCACCAAAATTACAGGACCTGATTATTTTTACTCCTGTCGGTTCTCGGACTGTAAACTGTACTTCATTTTTATATTACTTACATCATGTGAGGTCATGAATGTAAACTTTTCTCAATGCACTGATTAATCATCTGATTCTAAGTGTTTTATGACATGAGCTTGGTGGTCTTGTCGTAAACAGATCTTATGTTTTTAATAAATTTTAATCGCTGAGAAAGTCAATGCACCATGTCCAGTTTTCCAAAAGATATAGCAAAAATTGAATATGTTGTTCACAGTTAATGGTATAAACATTGTGTCATGAATAGAGGGTTTTGCGGTTGGACTGAGTCTAGTGGGATTCAAATATCGAAAACATTTCTGCACAATATTGAAAGATTTCTTTCATGAAGATGCATCAAATGATCAGCTGTTTATTAAAATTCATTTTTAAGGTGTTCCTTTTGATAACCCTAAACCAACAGGCTATCAACTGGCTACAAATACTAATAAAAAGGGAAGCATTCAGACCTCACATCTGTGTGCGCTTGTTAGCAACAGAAAACCAGACTGCAGTTCCCCTAATTTCCATCAGCTAAACAGTATGCACAATTATACATTACATATGCAGTATTGTATATGATTGTATATTTGAATCTAATATTTTCATAGACAATGTATCACTTCAGATAGCCTTTGTTTGAAACATCTGGGCACTTGTTCATCCGCTGAATGAAAACAGCTGTTTCTGGAGAGGTCTGAAATGTCAAAGCTATGATTTAAACAGGAAAGATTTCCAACACATGCCTTTTCCATGAAGCGGAGGAAAAAGACTCCATGTTGGGGCTTACAAAGAGTTTTGTTCCTGGTGCTTTTGTCTTATGAAGGGGGTGAATGTCAAACTCCAGGGCCACTTCCTGTCAGCCTTCTCTCACACGTTCCCTGAGCCTTGATATTGTAATTCCTTTAATTAAAGCAAACTTATTCACAGGCACACAGCTGGCTCTGGCTCGGCTACTTTCCATCAGGCACGTGAGTGGCCGCCTCATTGGCGGTAGGACCCTACCATTGGCTGTTTCCAAGGGAGCGCACAGCTGTCATTGTACGCCCCTGAGAGTGTGATTTGTTTTTGAATGTCTTCATCGTTGGCTGCGTTTGATGCAGGTCCTGACAGAGCCTGCTGCCAGCTGCAGTCCCTGCTGCCCTGTTTTCCAGAATTACGGGTAGAAAATGCAATTTTGTTTTGGTTTATGTTTACCTGTAAAGAAAGGTACAGAATCTCAAGGTTCGGTTCAGTTTATTCATCAGAAGACTCCTTACACGCAGACATACCACTGCTATGTTTATGTAAAATTATTTATCAGGAGTGATATTTGGAGCGGAACACTTAAGTGTGTATCTTCTGTAAAGAAAGCGTGGCAGCAGTTGAGTTTAAATTGTCAGTGGTGTGTTCTTGGGTAGGTTGCTCTATACATGTTTTTGATAATTGCAACACAAGTCTTTCAGTAACACCTGTTTGAGTGGAAGCTTTTTCTATTGCCCACAGACTACACAAGAGTTGAAAGAACTGCTGGTCTTCGGCCGAGAGTGAGAGCTGATGTACTCATTAATAGATGGAACTAGCTTTTCTTCAGCCGCCTTAGAGAATATAACTTGCCTGACTTGTGTTATTTAAAACTGCCTTTATTGAAATCCATTGAGAAGTGTAATCTGATGTCAAACACATGGGTGTACAATCTGAACGGGTATATTTTACACTCACTTCCCGTAAGCGGAGTGTTTTTATTTTTTATTTGAAAGGAAAATCATTATTCTTTAAAAACTGAAAGATAACGGCTACCATGTAATCCGTATTGACTTATATACACACTTTCACAGTGATGCTTTGCTGTCTGCTGAATGGCTGAATATTGAGTGTTGGAGTCTGCGTGCTGCTGCGTGGATATACCTCTCCCCCGCTGGGATGTCACCCTCATGGCGTATAGGTCACATGGGTGGCTCAGACAACAGAAGATGATTCTGAGGTTTATCCCCAGTTCTGCAGGAAAGTGCCACATTCTCCAGCATAAACTTCAGGGAGGGATCAGATCCGATGTCCCAGAGGTTCACTAGATCACAGGTTTATAAAAAAATATAAGAATGCACATTTTAGTTCTGAGTGGTAATTTTGTTCTTTGATAGCCCTCTCAGTAGCCCGGTAGAGTTTGCGAAGCACATAATGTTATTCTGTGAGGGGCAAAATCAAACCCAGTGCAGGTGATTGGTTGGACAGACCAAGCCTGTTTAAATCCTCTGTTCTCTGCCTGTATCTCTGGCATATAGTGACCCCCCCACAGGGCTCTGACAGGAGTACAATCAGCTTCTGAGCGTCAGAGTTTAAATTCTCCTTTGAAGTGTGGGAGAGGCCACCGAGCTCGGCGCCAGTGTAAGAACGGAGGCAGTGAGCATGTTGAATGGCAGAAGTCAATTTCAGAGAAATTAAAAAGAATCTGGTGTAAGGATCGTATTTTTTATTTACAGTCTTGGTTCTGCTGCCTATTTTATAGTCTCTGTTTTTAACCTTTATTTTTCCAGCAGAGTCCCATTGAGACAAAAATTCATTTACAAAGGAGACCTGACCAGCTCAGTTGTAAGATGTTAGGGGCAAAACAATACAGTACAATACATTACAATAAACTACAATACAGCCAGCCATTACTATACGGGGAGTCAACCAAAAGGTACAGACACAGACAACCTACAGAGATGCATACAGATGCATACATACAGAGTCTGGTGGTGGCTCAGCTGAATGTAAGTGCATGTTTGGGTTTGTTTTGGGAATTTGGTACTAATTTCAACCTTATTTTTTTGACTTTTACAGTAAGAAAAACTTGCCTGTGTTGTGACAGTGGGATCTGCAGGGCTGATCAGTATTTTCCTGAGGCTGTGGGTTTGGAAGGGTGGTGGCTTGTGTTGGGTGTAAGCTGTTGATGTGAATGACTCGGTAACAGTGTTTGTGTCAATATCTCAATGACAGGTGGTCAGCGGCTGTGAGACGCAGATCCAGCACTGGTGAGTACCTTCTGATTGGCTCAGAGTTCTGTGGTTTGCCTTCTGATTGGCTCAACGTTCTGCGGTTCACCTTCTGATTGGATCAGTGGTCTGCGGTTCACCTTCTGATTGGATCAATACTTATTTGGCACCATCTGATTGGCTCAATGTGCACATCTTCAGTTTTCCCCACTCTCTCAGAATATCACATGGGCCTTTCTTGCAACTCTGCATTTTTATGTGTTCAGTTGAGACTGGAGTAACATGGCTGTATATTTCAGTTAAGTTAGTTAGTTAAGTGTAGTTACTAGGTTCAGACCTACTGCTGATTGATTGACCAGCCACTTTTGATTGGTCTGAGACCGTGAGGCTTGTTCTGCCAAGATTCTCCCCGTAGAACCCTGAACAGTCCTGAAGCATCCGTGAGCCAATGGGACGCAAACGTGTGAGCTACTGGCGACATGCGCATACGAGATGGAGGACACTGTAGGGACTTTGCACCGAAGTAAATAGCAGCATAACTGTACAGCTCTGTAGTTGGACGTTCATATCAGTAAGGGCACAGCTTGGCTCTATTTGGGGTTTTAGGGAAAAAATACACATTTGGATGGATTATCGGGAAGAGTTGGTGGACCTGATTGAAAACCTTGCACTCTACATCGTAATGAACAGTGAAAGTCCAGTGCCTAAAATGAAAGGCAGCAACCACAGACTAATTCCTAAACAGCGTGACTGTGATCATCTTGCGACTCAGTAGTAGGGCCTGCATGGAGAGATTTTCCATCCTGATTGGTAGTACTAAGCTAATTTGTGCTGCTGAAGTGTCAGTTTCCACCAGTATCTGTGATGTAATGGAGCCATAAAGGAGATGTTCTCAGGCCAGGTCACAATGTTAGAAATAAGCACTCTGTCAGTGTTTTATTCTGGGCATAATTTCGTTTCTGAGAGGAGAGGGCTGCTGTCGGGCCTCGTAGATGCATCCAGAATTTCCGAGAAAGTGTTTTTGATCTAGTGCTGTTCCCAGACATTTGAAACTTGAGATCTGTTCAACCTCTCGTCCGCTTATTTATTGGTTCAAAAGTTAGATGACCTGAATTTGTCTCCCTCCTCCCAGTGTAAGCGTCCACAGCCTTATCGATATTGAGGGCTACAAGCTCTCTTGCACACAAATTACACCATGTGACCACTGTTTACATACAGGGAATGAGCTCTGACTGTGTGTTTGTCTGCAAGGCATGCCACTGATGCTGTGCCATGCATAATTTATACGTCCTGTTGGTACAGGCCTTGCGTGGGGAGAGGGCTACAGCAGAGAATAGCATTGATGTGTAGATCAGATGTGGGCAGGGCTGTCGGGACTGAGAGCTGCCTTTGAAGTCCTCTCCACGGTTCGTTTTTAAATCTGCCTCTCCGAGGCTGTGAGGATGAGTTTTTCCTCCTTATCCTTCCTTCAGGCCTGTTTCTCTTGCCTTCGGAAAGGCAGAATGTGTTGCTTGTCTGCTATAAACCTCAGGACTCAGGAACACTGTGGGTGAAGTTGGCGTGTCAAAATGTCTGTCACATTTGACCCCGCGACCTTTACAAAACCGCGCCTGGGCTGGAGCTGTCGTGAGAGTGAAGAGACAGCAGCAAAACAAACCCAGCCCTGTCCGTGTGGTGAACCACAGGAAGGTACACCGAGAAGGTCGTCTTGATCTGGCTACGTGTGGCGATTAACTGGAAACTGATATGACACAAGACAAGGCAGCTATAATCGCAGCATCTTTTTTTGTTTGCTTTATATGTGTCTGCTCGGTAAATGTTGTAGTTCAGCATAGTTGGAATTACAATTAAGATGGAAATTGAAGTAATAATTAATTGTGTTCATATAGCACCTGTCATTGATTTCAAGGAGATATGCTTTGCAAGTGGTTGGGGTGGTGGGGAGGGGGGGGAACAGCCACTGCCAAAATGTAGCCCCAACCTGCGTGATGAACATCCATCATCAGATGAGCTGGGCAAGGGGGGGGGGGTGCTGTCTTCAGCGTGTTTGCCACAGGTGACCAGTCGCCTGTGCTGCGTACGGCTCTGATGTCTGTTTTTGCTTTGACCCACAGGAAGAAGGTAGAAGGTGACTATGAGGCCCTTCAAGACAGACTGCGCACTCTTCCTGACAAACTGTCCTATGACATCATGGTACGTCCTGCTCCATGATTGGCACAGTCATTCGCTGGTTTTGATACTCGTGGGAAACGTGTCGCCCCCCCCGCCCCCCCCCAGGCCTCAGTGAATCACTGGCAGGTGATGGTGAATTAGCTTTGGGTATGAAATGAGGGATGAAAGTTTGTCACCTTCTCACTCTCTCTCCCTCTCTCACTCCTTCCCTTTCTCACACATCTCCTCCTCCTTCTCCTCTTTCTCTCTCCCTCCTTCTTCTTCCTCCCCGTCCCACCCTCCTCTCGGTGCCCCCTCCTGCTGCAGGTACCTTTCGGCCCCCTGGCTTTCATGCCAGGGAAGCTTGTCCACACCAACGAGGTCACGGTTCTCCTGGGTGATAACTGGTTTGCCAAGTGCTCGGCCAAGCAGGCGGTGGAGCTGGCGGAACACAGGAAGAGCCGTAAGTCTCTCCCACACACACACACGCACACGCACACGCACACGCACACACTCACACGCGTACCACACGCACACACTCACACGCGCACCACGCTCACACACCCCAGCACTCAACTTCAGTTATATGCTCATTTCTGAAAAACGGGTCTGTTCAGCACGCAGTCTCGTTTTTTTGATCACTAATTAACAGGAGAAGCGTGAGGGCTGTGTTTAGTAGCAGGCATTAGGTGTCTGTGCCAGCCTGTTTTCTTTTGTGTGGGATGCTAGCGGGGCTGGTTGGGGAGAGATCATAGAGATGGAGGTGGGGGATGGGGGGGTACAGATGGACAGAATAGGAGAGGTGAGAGAGGCGTGAGACTCCCCTCCTCCCTCTGGAAGTTTCCGGAAGCTCCCCATTTCCCCTCTCTGCTCTGGCACCTCTCACAGGGCCGACACCTCCGCGCTCGTGTGGAGAGACAGGTGATCACGACTCAGCCACACGCTCTAATTATAAAAGGTGACACCGTGTCAGTGAATTACGGGGGCTAAAAGCCTGGGGTGCTAAGGAGGGATGGGAGACGGGGGAGCAGGGGCATGGGGAGTGCAGAGACACCGAGCCTCTCTCGGCCTCCCTCCCCCTGCAGGCTGCCACTCTCTGCCACTCTCGGGCCCTGCGGCCTGCAGCCCTCTGTGTGAATACGACGCCTCCCAGGCTGTGTGTGGTGTGGGCGATCCTGCTGTATGTAGTGTATTGATCACGCTGCTGAATATTAGGCCACCAAAACTCTGCTCTGAGGCCTGGTCGTGTTCCCGCCCTTGAAACAGGGCTCCTTTCCCATTGGCTGGGATCTTAGACCAGCTATTTATTTACTCCAAGTATCCTTTTCCTTAAATGGATGGCCAGTGGTAAACAGCTGGTAGTTTCACTGGGAAAACAGGCACCGGTCCCTTTTTAAATGGTGCGGTGTGTTTCCCCACTGTATTCTGCATAGGAGGAATGTGTGAGACTGGCTGTCTGCAGTGCGCCCCCTAATGGACCCTCCCAGCCAGCAGTGGGGGATAGCACCACTGTTTAGATCAAGATACTGTGGAGTGCCAAGATTCTGAGTCACCTGTGGGCAGCAGTGTCATGTCACGGTTATGGAATTGCTCTTGTTACCAGAAGGTTGTGGGGTTGCATCCTTGGACCTTGGCACTTAACATGCCCTGTGGTGTTAGGAGACTGAGCATGAGAGATAGATCAGTGTTTTTCGGGGCTGAATGAGAAGGTCACGGAATGTAAGAGGATTCCGCCCCCCCCCCCCCCCCCCATCGGGTGCTGAGGTCTGTTAATGGCATTAAAAACCTGTCTTGAAAGTGGAAATGCATTTATAGGGATTTCCCAAGCTGCATGCAAGACCATTAGGAGAAACTGTATTGTGTGTCAGTAATTGGGAAATTACTGTTACTCTTGGTAGAGAGAGAAATGTCTCGAGAGATGGATAAACTTCACTGTCTCATTACCTGTGTGTGTGAGTACCCCTCTACATGCATATGCACACACGCATGCATGCATGCACGCACGCACACACACAGACACGCACACACGCGTACAAACATAATCTCAATTTAATATTAACTGCAATTCTGTCGACAGAATGACACTCCACTTAATGTCCTCCCGGTCAGAGGCATTATTAGGCAGGAATTACCGAAGCACAAACATTCGGTAACCTTAACCTCCCACACCCCCCACCCCCCTTCCCTGCTTTTAACAGCCGCTGCTGTGGTCCTGCGCTGCTATGTGATCATGCTTGGATGAAATCTGTCAAACAGCTCCTTGAGTTATTGGGCTGTCTGAGCCTGACCTTTGCGCTGTCTCAGATGTATGACTTAAGGGCTCAGATTTGCCATGGCAACGGGGCCGATCCTCCACTGTGAGAAAAGGTCTAATTGTTGCTGAAATGTAATGATCTGGAGCGGCGTCGGGGGCCGGGAGAGTTTATGAACTGTTTACGCATGTAATTCTCTTTTGGTAATGCGTTCAGGCTTAACCCTTTCACTGCTGGCTGGGGGCAGCAACCAGGATCTATGCTGCTCTTTCCACAAGACGCAAAACCCCAACCCACCCCTGATTAGCCTCTGTCAAAAAAAAAGCCAACACTTCTTCGGTGAAGGGAATTTTCTGCGGGGAGGGGTGTCTGGTGGGGTTGGCACTGTCAGCTGCGGGTTTGTGTGTTGGTATTTTGACTGTTTGTCATGTTGAAAATATGGCTGTGCGGTTCTGTCGAAACGCTGATAAGCATCCAGGCTTCTCCCGCGTCCCCCTCCCACTTCACACCAAATTTTCATCACATTCTTCGTTTTAATAAGTTGCCGAAAGGTGTCTATTTATATCTCATTTGATATTCTAAATAATTTCAGCACTATTGAGATGTTCATGCATATGCAGCTTCTGTAATGGGGATCAGAATAATCATCATTGAGCCTTTTCTTTTTTTTTTTTTTATGAAGCTTGTTCTAAGAAAATTACATCAATAACAGTGGATTTCATTCATCAGGGTGTGGGGTGCTTTTAAGCATTGGCTGGTTTGGAGTCATTGTGAAGTACTTTTAAGACATTGTATATCTATGTCAGATCAGACAACTCTAAAATATGCCCTCAGTAGTGCTTGAGAATTATTCAAAGGAGACTTGCCCTTTAAAAATAGATTGGAAGCTAATTCTGTAAATTAGTGTCTTGCCCTACATGTACTGAACCACAGACGAAACAAAAACGTTCCCAGGCGAAGAAAAATTTTGATGTTCTGAGAATATTCAGTCATTGAATTGAATTGAACTCTCATTGAATGTGACCCCTCCGTCAGACCGTTTAAAAAAAAAAAAAAAAAGAAAAGGAGCTGTCCTCTGGTGTTTGCTTTTCCTGGTTGATGTAAGAGCTGTCCTTAGGAGTGATTTATTGGGGCTGTGTGAGAAATGACTGTGATCGCGTACGCTTGCATTGTGAGATGGTTAACTGCCCTCCAGCAGGGGAGAGGGGCAGTGCTGTGGCCGGGGCTGTGATTGACACCACGGTGGAGAGAGGGCAAGCTCCTGTCTGTGGGTCTCTCCTGAGCGCTTCAGCCTTCGCTGAGCGGGTCTTTATAGGGGGGAATGAAGCGTGAGAGGGCTGGCCTTGGTCAGAGAGGCTGGAGCTGGGGTGTGTGGAATCTTTTAGCACAGCCAAACGCCGCTTCCCTGCTTGTGTTGTCAGGGGAACGTGCAACACATGGCTGGTTCTTCCATCCTCCCCCCCCCCCCCCCCCCCCCATCATCCCAGTGTTGTATTGATAAGTGTTCGATATGATAATCAATCACAGAATATAATAGAATACCACAGCACATTCAAATGCCAGGTAAATGAAATTGCACAGCCACATGTCCACTTCAGCAGGACACGTTTTCCTAACCTACAGCAACTCTTTCTTTAATGTCCAACACCAGAATATGACCTTTATAGTTATACACCCTACCAGAATATGATCCTTTTGGTAGTAAACTATATCAGTATATGATCCTTTCATTAGTACAGTCTACCAGAATATGACCATTGTAGTTAGTACACTATATGAGAATATGACCTGCGTCACTAATACACTACACCAGAATGTGATCCCAGTTGTTACTGTGCTATGTTTGAATATGACCTCTATCGTTAGCACACTATATAAGAGTATGACCCTTGTCGTCGGTACACTCTAGCAGGACATGACTGTGTGCCTGTGTGTCTAGCCACCACGACGCAGACAGCTGCTGACAACCTTGGCCTTTCAGTTGAAGTAAATGAGGATGATGATGAACGTCGCTCTGTGTGTAGGCGTTGTGCTGAGATTCGGACGCATGGTGTTACACGTGGAGGAGGCAGAGGGTTGAGTTTAAACCAGTTTGGAAAGGCAGTGGGCTGGTGATAGTGGTGTGTATATGCACGCACATACATAGATACATGCATGCATACACACACACAAACACAGCCACACACACATACATATGCATGTGTGTGCTCGTGCATGTCTCTGTGTGCGTGGGTGTGCGCGGGTGCGTGCGTGTGCGTGTGTGCGTGTGTGTGTGCGTGCGTGCGCGTGTGTGCGTGCGTGCATGTCCGTCCGTGTGTGTGTGTGTGTGTGTGTGTGTGTGTGTGTGTGTGTGTGTGTGTGCGCTCCTTCATGCAAACGTAGGACAGGATGCTGTAATCTATCATTCTGCATCTGCCGGGGCAGAGGTGCTGCCGTTGATTGTATAGACCTAGCGATATTCCTGGCAAGTGATGAAGTGATTTTTAAATATAATTTCACCTGTCAGCATTAATTACGCATCTAACCTAAATCTGCCCGGCACCAGATGTTGTGCAGATAGTGAGAGACGGGGACAAATTGCTCTGTGCAGTTCCAGCCAAAAAATAGAGATGCTCTCATCTTTTTTCCCTTTGACCCTACGGGTGGTCATTGGCCATGAACAGAATGGGCGGATACAGTGGTAAAGATGTGTGTATCACACAATCTCAGCTCTTCCCAGCGTCTGTGATCTGTAGGTCATGTGCTGTTGGTCCTCTCTCTCTCTCTGTCTCCTCTTTCTCCCCTCTCTCTTTCTCTCCCGCCCTCTTTCTCTGACTCTCCTCCGGCTTGTGTTTCTTTCAGATGTAAAAAACGCCCTTGAGGACTTGAACAAAGTGGTGAAGAATTTCGAGGCCCGTGTTGGGTTCACGGAAGACCTTGAAAAAGCTTCTGGTGTAAGTTGCAGTAATTCAATTCGGATGCTTAAACGAATGCCCCTCACAAACCCTCTATCCTGCCAAAAAATGGCTGCTGTTCTGCCCCACAGAGCCCTCTCCCGCTCAACACCTCTGTCCTCTCCATCCCTGTTTGATAAAAGCTTATACAAGGACATGCCAGGTGTAATATACCTGCGTATACCTGTCGAGGTACAGATACACAGACAGTGTAAAGCGTGTGCAGCCAGACTGTAGAGAGAGCCCTTGTAGTAGAGTCTGGTCCAATGTGGGAAAGGCTACCGGCTGCATTGGACCGCATTAGAGGTAGAAAACAATGGTCTGACGTTCTTAGAGACACAGGGGCAGTAATAACGCTTAAAGGTCTCTCTCAGGGTGATCTAATGTCAGGCTAATGCATTTCTTCTTCAGGAGAAGGGAGACTTCGTGGACATCAGAGAGGAGGTGGAGAAGGACGAGGAGTGGATCACTAAAGGTACTGTTAGAAGCTGCTGTCTCCTTCAGTCAAATGCTCAGCTAAGAGGCCTAGCAGCGTGATTAGCAGGATTTCAATTTGTGTCCACAGATTAAGTCACTTCATAAGTTTATAAACAACAGGAAGCAAAGCGCACCGAGTGGTGCTTATTACTTTTGGGTCCTGTGTGATTTCAGGATGTGTGTGTCAACGTTAAATACCCACGCAAATGCGCTAAGCAGGCATTAAATGCTACACTTCAGATCGGTAATGAGTCCTGTAGCATGGTAATTTTCACACATTAGCTTAAATTTTCCGGCGCCTTCCAGGCAGTCGTGAGCGTGTATGTGCTGAAGTCTGACGGAGAGTGCCTTATTCTGCCTGAACACCTGAGCACAGGTACAGGCCAGCTCTCAGGTTCTGTGTGTCCGTGAGCGAGCCACAGCTCTGCAACACGTTTAAAGCCTGTACAGAGCTTCTCTGTGCTCTGCGTTTGCTCTTTGTCCTTATGCACTTTGAGCAGCTCTCTCTTTTTCCCACTACCCTGTACATCCTGAGAGCAAATCATCTATAAACTTTAACTCGACCCTGTCCAGGAGCCATCCGCAGGAGTACTGAGGATGTTGTTGCATGATGTCGGACTCACAAATCTAATTATTTGCCTCTGGCTCGTAACGATTTAGAACCTCAAAAGAAGCGGGGGGGGGGGGGGTGGACCTCCTACCTGTCTTTATTTCAGCACACAGCATCTTCTTCCTGTCAGCAACGGGAGTTATATTCAGATTTAATGTGATTGAGGGGAAAAATGCTGACCATTTTTGCCTCGCGTATACTGATTAACATGTGGGGTTTGTCAATATGATGGTAATGAATGATTTCGGGAGGCTTGAATTGGGCCTGCAATTTTTCTTTTTTTTCCCCACAAAGAGGTGACTGTTGCTGCTCTGCACCTAAAACGAAGGCAATTAATCAATAATTAATTTCAACCAAGCGCACTGGTGTAAGCAAAACGATGAAAACATTTCCCATAAATCCACACTTGGATGCAAACGTGTGGAAAAGGACAGAACGGCAGTCAGGTGATGCACGTTTGGACCATCACTGCAGTGTGAGAAGAATCCATTCGTTCAAACAGCTGAACATACAGTAGATTTTCCTGTGAGGAAGTGGGTGTTGTTAAGGGTGCGTTACACCTTGATCTTGCTCTGGGCCTAAAGTGGAGAAGAAAGACCAGAGATGTATGTGTATATATTGTATCGCTTAATGGGACTGCTTGCACGAGCATGTGTGTGTGTGTATATTGCTAAATGGGGCTCTGTGTGTCGTGTGTGTGCGTGTGAGTGGGTGTGTGGGTGTGTGTGTGTGAGTGGGTGTGTGGGTGTCTGTGTTGTGTTGCTGAATGTGTGTCCTGTGTGTCTGCTCTCCTCAGGAAAGCGCCGGCTTGCCCATAAGCCCAACTCCAAGCCCAAGGTGGAGCCCGTGGTGGAGTTGCGGGAGGAGGAGGAGGGTGGGGGCAGCGGGGGAGGGCGGGGCATCCTCTCCGAGGAGGAGCTGTGGGCCAGGCTGGATGAGCTGGAGGCTCAAGAGGAGCAGCTGGATGAGCAGGACAGGTACGCACGCACAGAAACTCACACACACTCACACACACACACACACACACACACACACACACACACATGCACGCACACAGAAACATACTCGCACACACACATGCACGCACACAGAAACATACTCGCGCTCATGTGCACACACATGCACAGAAACACAGTCTCACACACACACGTACACACATGCACGCATGTGTACACACACGCATGCACTCACACAGATATACACTCTCTCATATACATACACACACACACACACACACACACACATACATGCACACACAAAGATATGTATACACACACAAACCCTAACAAGTCTGTCAATGTTGGGAACTGGGACAGGGAGTAGGGCAGGTAGAAACACTCCCCACCCCCCCCTCCCTGTCAGAAGATCAGGCACGTCTCCTGCTCTGAGCTGTCACATCTGTAGGCTGGTAACATTGTGTTTGATTACTCCATTTAATGACAGGAGACGAAGTGGCGCTGCAGACCTGAAAAGCCATCTGGTTGGAGATTATCCTGATTTGGGCAGGGGATCAGACTGTACACGCACTCCCGTAGCAGAGCCGTTTGAAATTAGATTTTCAATTATGCGAATATTCAGCCTCTTGATAGAATGACACGGCTTGATCGTGCTGGCGTCGGGCCGTCCGGAGGTAATGGGAGATGAAGCATGAATTAGAGGAGGAAGGCGAAGGAGGAGGAGGAGGAGGGTTCACAGGGCATTGGAAATGAGGCGTTCACTGTGAGAACATAACAAGGTCGTTTTCAGCCAATGAGGAGCGAGGATGTCTCTTACATTCCCCAACACCACCTGAATGATAAACGGTGATTCTGGAATCCGGGAAGTCAGCCCAGCCAGGCCAGCAGGCATGCAGACACACATGCAGGCCAGCGCTCTGTTGTTTTAAGATGCTTTGTGTGTGGAGACAATACTGCCCGCATCTCCCGGCTCTCTGAGGACGGAGCCAGACGGTCGCTTGCTTCGGCCCTTCCTTCCTCATTGTTGAGACCCTGCTCTGCAGGGCCATTGTTCGGCCTGAATCTGGCTTCCCTCGCTCTTCGGAAGCACCTGTGTCATCGTTTGTTGTTTTTGGTCTCCCGTTAAACCCCTCAGACTGTTCGACAGCGCTGACACCAACGGCGAAGACACGACTTCCTCTTCCTCGGAGGAAGAGAAGGACGGTGAAGGTGGGCGGAGTCTGGCCAACGGTCTTCACCGGGCGGAGAGCTGGCCCCCGACAGCCCGGGACAAGCCGCGCCCCCCGGCGTGCGAGCACAACGGCACGCCACGCCCACACAGCGACGGAGAGGAAGAGGAGGAGGATGAGGAGGAGGAGGAAGGCAACAGCGTGCCAACCATCTTCTTCTCTCACACGGTGGAGCCAAAGAAGGTGAGACTGCCTGGGCCAGTCAGGTGTCCTGTCCCCAAACTGTCACCCTCCTGTCCCCCAGGGCCTCGCCCTCTCCTTTGGCTCTTTGGGCGTGGTCACAGTGCTGCTGTTGACCCTGTACCATGTTGCCACCTCAATAACAAAGGTCATGTGACACTGCGGTTTGACTTGGGCATTTGGTGTAGGAGTGGTACCATCATATACGTTACCAGTCAAAAGTGTTGACACATCTGATTAAGCTAATGGGAAACATGCTTTCAAAGACATTTTGATAAAAAGACTTATGCTTTTAAATGCTTGAAATTTGCTTCTTAGACAGTTATAAATAGTGAAGTTGATGCCTGTGCATGAATTTCTTTCCAAAAAAAATTCATTTAAAAAAATATTCTTTGGCTACTTTGAAGAATCTGAACACTGTTTTTTGGTCACTATATAGTTCCATTTGTGTTTTTTCATAGTTTTGTTATTTTTAATTTTATTATTATAAAATGTGGAAAATGGTAAACATAAAGAAAAACCCTGCTATGAGTAGGTGCGTCCAAACTTTTGACTGATTATTGATTGGTGAAATTAAAGCTGCTTTTGACTCGTATGACCTTCTTCAGATGTGTTTCAAAGTTAAAAAAAAGAAAGATAGGAAAAAAGAATCCTCTGTGTGGGGAACTCTTGGCTCTTTGACGGATTGTCAAGTGCTCGTTGAATTTCTAACAGTTTTGGGGGGGATAACCCCCCCCCCCCGGGCTGGCAGGCTTGGCAGCGTTGTGGTGACGAGGCCTTTAGGCGTGAAGCGGCTCTGATTCGCCGTGCTCTCTGCCCTCGGCTTTGATGCCGTCAGACGCGCGGCTTCGTGCCTGGCACCGCATCACTTGTTCCAGGCGTTTCCGCGGCGACTGGTTTTGATGTGGTTGCCTAATGATCTGGCGATCCCAGAAAAGGTAAATGATGGCAGGAAAGCCTTTCCGGATTTAGTGTGCTTTTTCAAATTAATGTGTTCTTGATTAGCACTGCACAGATTAATCTTGCGTTTGATTTTGTATGAAAAGGCCCAATGTGGCTCGCGGGTGCTGTTTGGATCAGCTCCTGAACGGATGTCCCTGCTTTGAGGGACGTCCAGTGCCCAGAGAAACTGTGTGAACATGGTCGCAGAGCAAAGCACTTCCTGTAAAAAGACAAACCGCAAAGACAGCTCAGAACACATTCAAAGGATGTCTTTCGTGCACATCAGGATGGTTTAAAGTTGCATTTTGGATTGAAAATTAATTTAATAGATGCCTCTTTTTTTGTCCTCTCAAAAATACCTCACTTTCTCACTCTAATGAATAAAATCATTAAAATGTGGCCTCACTATTTTCAGTCCCACTAAACTGACATCTTTCTGAACTCATGTGGTGAGCAAAGCTCGGTGAAGCGGTGGTTTCTGGTGGAGATGCTATTTTGGGTTTCCATGGGGAGAATCCAAAGCAGTAATCAGAGGGAAATGTGTCTCACCTGTGTTGTAATCGCTCTGTCTCTCCCTCTCTTTCTTCTCCCCCCCCCCTCTATGCCTCAACTTTTCCTTCCCTGTCTCACTATTTCTTCCTTCCTCAATCCTCCCCTCACCCCCCCCCCCCCCCCTTTTTCCCGTCCTTTCCTCTCCTCTCCCTCTCACGTCCTGCCTCTCCCCTCTCCCTCCATCCCCTCCTCCCTCTCTCCCTCTCCCTCTCTCCCGTCCTGCCTCTCCCCTCTCCCTCTCTTCCTCTCCCTCTCTCCCGTCCTGCCTCTCCCCTCTCCCTCCATCCCCTCCTCCCTCTCTCCCGTCCTGCCTCTCCCCTCTCCCTCCATCCCCTCCTCCCTCTCTCCCGTCCTGCCTCTCCCCTCTCCCTCCATCCCCTCCTCCCTCTCTCACGTCCTGCCTCTCCCCTCTCCCTCCATCCCCTCCTCCCTCTCTCTCACGTCCTGCCTCTCCCCTCTCCCTCCATCCCCTCCTCCCTCTCTCTCACCCTCTCTCTCTCTCCCTCTCTCCCTCTCCCTCTCTCACGTCCTGCCTCTCTCCTCTCCCTCCATCCCCTCCTCCCTCTCTCTCACCCTCTCCAGGTGAGGATAAACACAGGAAAGAACACCATGCTGAAGTTCAGCGAGCGGAAGGAGGAGGCCAAGCGCAAGAAGAAGAACAGCCACAGCAGCAGCAACGGGCACTCGCACCCCGAGCTCCCCAAGATCAAAACCCCCGCCGACATTTACAGGTGATTCACACCTGCGCCAGTGCGGTACACACGCGCTCTGAGAATCCTGCCCTCCCCAAGATCAAAACCCCCGCCGACATTTACAGGTGATTCACACCTGCGCCAGTGCAGTACACACGCGCTCTGAGAATCCTGCCCTCCCCAAGATCAAAACCCCCACCGACATTTACAGGTGATTCACACCTGCGCCAGTGCGGTACACACGCGCTCTGAGAATCCTGCCCTCCCCAACATCAAAATTCCACCCACATTTACAGGTGATTCACACCTGCAACAGTATTATTGCCGTTTAGCAGACGCTCCTATCCAGAGCGGTTTTAATTGGTTACAGTTCATACATGTTATCCATTTATACAGCTGGATATTTAGGCAATTCCGGGTTATATACCTTGCCCAGGTGTAGAGCAGCAGCGCCGCAGCTGGGAATCAAACCAGCAACCTTTTGGCACAAGCCCTGCTCCTCACCTCTGTGCTACTCTGCCTCTCGGTACAGTACACACACGCTCTGTTTCACACCTACGGTAACACATTACACGCACGCTCTGAGCGCTCTGAGTCTCCCGGGATAAAAACTCCCACCAGCGCTTACAGGTGATTGAGTCTGTTTCTGCGCTGCAGGCCTGCACCAGGCGCCCGGAGAGCCATACGCTCATGCTTTGAGAAACCGTAAAAGAGGTAGCAATTCTGGCTCAGACGATCAGAAATATCCCCCAGAGCACCAGTAAGCTGTCCCAGCTGATCCAAGCCTGTCTGACTTCACCCTGCTAGCAGCGGGAAGTTGCAGATGTGATCTGAACGCACCTGTGTAATACGTGCATTCAGCATTAAATATGTAGTTTTTACTGGGGTAGTATACAACAAGAAAAGTGTCCCTCCTTCCCCCCCTCCCTTTACTGCATTTGGGCACAACACACCCCCTTTGGAATTCTCATTAATACATGGTGTTCAAAACTCAAAATTTTTAAAGAGAGAAAAGACTAGGCTTGGGTTATCATAGTACATTTAAACCAAGGTTGTATTTGTCAGTGGAAGGGGGTGGGTCCTGGGTTCTCTTCAGGGAAGAAGAGGGGTGTTTGACATGGTGCCTGTGCGGGTTGGATGAATGGCTCGGCGGTGTACAGGGAATAACACTAATAGACTGCTCTGTGATGTGGCCCTGGGCCTCACTGCAAACAGAAGCAGGCTAAGTGTCGGTGCCATGGGTCGGGATTGGGGGGGGGGCGTAGTTGTCACGGTTATGGATGCTCTGGCAGGATCAGCTGGCTTGGAGGTTTGGGGTTGGGGTTGGGGGTTGGGGGTTGGGGGGGTGCAGAAGCGTGTTGCCTCACGTGGCACACAGGAGGGGGTTGGCCTCTGTGAAGGGTTGGGGGTTGGGGGGGAGCAGGGGTGCGTACATCCCTGTGCCGGGACTCCGAGGGGCGCGTGTGTGCGCCCTGGGGGGCCAACCTTCCCCCCCTTTCTGTTTCCCTCCTCTTTTTGTGGTCATGTTATATGACGCCATTTCCCTCCAGTCACCTGCTAAAACATGTGCCAGGAGGACCAGGGGTTCAGCGAGGTGTGAAAACAATGCGGAAGAGATAAAGGACAACACAGCGCACCCGAGCAATCTCCCAGAGCACACATCTCACCACAATAACACACCCGCCACCACACCAAAAACACCACACAGATAAGGCTGAAATATGGCAGACACCGCACGGAAATGGGCTGTTAGCGCTTCCTGTTGGACCGCAGCAGTAAGCGGTGAGAGCCGCAGAATGAGAGGGGTACAATTATTCAGTGCTTCATGGCCTGAAATGGCAGCATCAGTGACCCAGGGGCAGAACCACCTGGCTCTGAAGTCCTTTCTGAGTGTGGAGACACCGACACACACTGCCATTTTTTTACTGCCTGTGTGGTCAGCAAGGGTCTACCGGTACTGCAGTCACAGTCTGGCAATTTAACACACACGCACACACACACACACACGCACGCACACTCTGGAAATGCACGTCAGCTTCGCTCGCGGTACATCTGTTTGTGAATTTCAGGCTTGTGTTCTCGGCTTAAGTGGTATTGAGTGGATTCATTTACATTACAGGCTTTGATATTATGTTTGGTTTTTTGTGCTCAGAGTTTTCTTCTGTTGTATAAAATATATTCTGCATGCAAATGGTTGTGTCCTCACTGGAGAGGTTGTTACAGAGCAGGTTTAGCCGGTATAGTTTTGCCATTTTGGCTTATTTATTTGTTTTTAAAAAGTCAATCAATGGAAAGTAGAAATGAGAATCAATGCTCTTAATTGGCGGGCAAACCATGACCTTCGCCCCATCTGTTGTGTTTCCATGGTGATTGACCTCTGCGTCCTGTGCTGTATTTCCATGGTGTCTGACCTCTGCCCCCTGCTCTGGTGTTTCCGTGGCCTTTGAACTCTGACCCCTGCCCCGGTGTTTCCGTGTCGTTTGACCTCTGACCCCGGCTCTGCCAGCCCCCTGGTGGGTGTGTGCGGGGTGTGTGCGGGGTGTGTGCAGGGTGTATGCGGGCCGTTTGCTGGGTGTCTGAGCCGCTTCCTTGCTGTGTGTCCACAGGGTGTTTGTGGACGTGGTGAACGGGGAGCTCATCCCGCGGAAGTCCATCCTGAAGTCCCGCAGCCGGGAGAACAGCGTGTGCAGTGACACCAGCGAGAGCAGCGCGGCCGACCTGGAGGAGCGGCGAGCGTTCGGCCGTGCGCTGAGCCACGACGAGGCCACGCACAGCGACACCAGCGAGGGCGTCCTGGAGGAGGACAGTCCCCCCGGCCGCCCCTCACACCTCCCCAGCCACTTTGAGGTACAACGGACTCCGCCCCTGTATCACTGCAACCAGTCTGAGACAACACTGACTCCGCCCCTTTGTAAATCTATCCAATCCTTTTGGGCTAAGACTGACTCCACCCCCATATGAATCCACCCATCCCGTCCCTAATTATCACAATCCTCTCTGGCCCGGGGCACCTGCCCAGCCATTCCAGGGGTAAAGCCACCCCCCCCGGTTCCCATTCCTTTACGTTGGCTTCAGGTGTGTTATCTGAGGAGTTGTCTCTCGGGCTCAGTCAGGACCCTAATGAAATGCACGTGGCCGCAGCGGAGCTGGGGGCTGTGTGAGAGAATGCATTTTGGAGATGTGGTGAGACGTGCAGGTGGATAGAATGAAGGCAAGGGACTGCAGCTCACCACATCCAGACCTGAAAAACTGTCTCCCACCAAAGCTCTGCCTCAGAAGGAGATCTTTATTGGTGAAAACAAGTTAAAGAGTAGAAATTCAGGATCAGTGACATCACTTACTGGAGACACTGTGAGAGGGGGAAACCTCTAACTGGCCCAAATGTTTGTTTTTCTTTTTTTCCTTTTTAAACAGGCGTTTTCAGGGACAGTGGTTGAAAAGGACCCTGGGCTACCCTCGTCCATTCCCCACCTGACCATCGCCCCTCCTGCCCTACCCACGATTCCCGAGAGGAAGTCTGAGGAGCTGGCCCCCGAGGCCCCCCTGGAGCCCCCCAAAAGGGTGTCCAAATTCAAGGCTGCCAGACTGCAGCAGAAGTGACCGTGTGACACCCCCCCCCCCTCCCCCGACATCCCCCCCCCCCCCGGGTTCACGCCCTTTTTAGCTTTATTTTGTACTGACACACTTTACACTGAGCAGACGGCATCGTCTCCTCTCTCTCTCTCTCTCCCTCTCTCGCTCCTCTCATTCTTTCTCCTCTTCGCTCTCTGAGAGCCTTCGTCTCCTCGAGTCGTTTTTTTCCACCTCGTGCTTTGTGCCATTTTCTCTGTGCTTCCTCTGTAGCTTATTACTGTTATTTGCGAGAACCTGCCGCAGTGTTTAGAAGAACTAAAATTGAATTTAGATGTAGTTACATATTTGTGTTGAGGAGAGGGGTTGTCAGGCCTCGTCTGTGACCCCCCCGCCCTCCTCGTCGTGAGAGCGCACTTACTGTACAGGTTGTGCTGTTGGATGGTGGGGTGGTGATTCTGCAGGGCGTTGAGGCCTTGTAGCACCACTGCTAGGCAGCTCCTCCCGGGTAAAGTGATCCATTCGTGTCCAGTCCCTTGGTCATTACCCCGGAACTCTCTGACTGCTCATTTATTCTCCAGCAGGATGCTGGCCGTCAGTACGACCGTACACTCTCTCACTCTGGTCTTTTCTCAAGCATAGCAGCACTGCTAGCAGAAAGGCCTGGAGGCTGTTAGCAGGTTTCTTACCCGATGAACACAGTGCATAAGTTTCTTTCAGCCTCAGCCTGACTTTCCTTTGCAGACTGAGTCGGACGGGGGAAGACAGAGGCGCGATAATCTAGTGGATCTCAGTCCTTGTTGCTTCTGCCTTTTGCTTTGATGATCGTCTGCTTCAGTGGCGTTGCCGATTTCAAGCGAAGACACTGTACTTAAAAAAAAAAAAAAAAAAAAAAAAAAAAAATAAGAATTGCTTTTAACTTGAAACGGTGAAAAAAATGAATAAATGATTTTTGTGAAGATGTGCCCGGTTGTGTCTTGTGTGGTCCTGGATGCTGGTGTGGAAGGGAGGGTGTCCATGACGACTTCAGACACTGAACCTTGGTGCCTTGGACCTTGGAGTTTGAGTGAGATGTGCAGCTGTGTTTGTGTCCCATGGGGATGTCCTGAGTTAAAAAGCTTGGGGTTACTCTCAGGTGAAGTAAATTGCAGCGGTTGGTTGGAGGTTTTGGACACGGGCGTTCATAAATCTTCCAGGTCTCCTTGCAGCTTGCTTGGTACTACCAGCCTCCAGCTGAGCTCTAACCCTGAGGGAACCCTGGCAACTGCATTTTCCCCCACATTCCACCAACAGTCCTAAACAAAATCGCCATCAAACTCGTCAGATCAGCATGCTAAGTGCCCGTTGTGGTGTGTGCTACTGACAGTCTTTCAGAGAACCTGCCGAAGGTGTGCTTTAGCACGCGCTCACCCACGCGCAGTCACGGCAGATGGAAGCCTAACAGAAGCCACTCGTTCCCACTTGCCGTCGCCACTGATGTCGGAGACTACGCTGCGAAGCTCCACCAGGAGCAGCATGCGCCCGGGCACCTCCGGGCAGTCTGGAGGCTGCTTCTTTTCCTTTTCAGGGCAGTTTTACTTCACAGATGTGCAGTCTGTAGTTTTAAGGCTGGCGGTCTGTCTGAGGTCTTCTGGCTCCCGCCGTGCAGTTAGGCTCAGGGGTCCTGTGCTGTAGGGGGAAATGGAAGGGAAGGGGTACTGCTCCTAATGACAATGCCACTACACTACTGCTTTCCTACACTGAAGCCATAAGTTGCTGTTTAAAATTACTGCCCCATTCAAACTCTGTCCATCGAATAACCCCACAATTTAACTGAATATTCCCTTGCAAACTTTGCCGATGTGTGGTGAGTGTCCTGGAGCAAAATGACTGCACAAAATGTTTTTGGGGTTCTTGAAAGGTGCTATATAAATGCAATACATCATTCTTAATGGTAATAGTTTTAATATTACATTGCTACCACTCATCTTTCCACTCCAACATTGCAGGAGTGGATTTGGAGCACTTGCTGCCGGCAAATTGTGCTCTGTTCTGCACTTGACCCGAACCACAAGAAAGTTATATCTCTAGGAAAACGACAGCACAATACGTCACAATCCAATACTATGATGAACTGCAAGACCGGCATGCTCCTGGGCTTGCGTGCGTGCTTGTAGAAGTTCACAGAGCTGTCGTCAGTTAACGTCTGTGCCAAGTACACGCTCATCTTTCGTTATTTTTATGAAGAGCAATTTTGTTTATCGATCCGGCCTCCCTCGCCGCTGGAGCCTACCTACTGATTCATGGTGTTGTGTGGTGCGGTACATCATGGTCCTCGGCCGTTCAGGTGAGATCAGTCATTACACTGGCATCACGCAGCGGTTAGCTGGACCGTTTGCGCAAGAGGCCATTAGAGGGAACCGTGTGCAAGCATTTTTTCCGTGAACCGGTGTCTTCTGAAAGGTTAAAAAGACAAGCCTTGAAAAGTGCTTAAGTAGGAAGCCTCGTCAACCTGTAATGCGTGTTAGCTTTGAGTCCATTGCCCTTTGTCAGGCTGCGTCGAGCTGCCAGCGGGCTCGGAATCTCAAATAATTTCTGCCGTCTGTCAAACAACTTCGAAAAGGGCTCAGGCGCTGTGAGAAGTTTGCGTTTGTTTTGAGCCCGTCAACACCCGCTACTGCGTTACATAAAAGATTTGTATGATCTATTGTTGCCATGACATTGAATCGTTTTTCTAAAGATACTTTTGCAAGAAAATGAAAGTTGCGTAAAATTAGAGTGGGCTGTCTGCAGCTGCTCTACAAGCGGTACAATGTTTTTAAATTCAATGCAGGCACACCACATGGAGTTTCATATTGATAATTTCAAATAAAACAAAACAAACAATAATCTGAAGTGGTAAGAAGGGATATACTGGCCACTGATGTACCGCTCTTATTTTCTGTTGTCACAGTGGCCATACATCTAACACAGAACATAGACAGTATCCCTGTAATACTGTGCGATTGTAAGCAGGGACATTGAGTGATAGATCAAAAACCCACACGACTGAAAGTATGTTAGCCCGTGTGAAAGGACACCGCAAGAGGCCTACGCGTAATATCGTAGTGTGTCCGCAAAACCAGTGGTAATAAGGGGTAATATTCTCCGTGGGGCTTAAAACTGCAGGGGAGACGGAAATATTTACGCGATAATTACTTTACAGCGCAGCGGTTTGCCTGTAATAGTACGGCTGGAAATGCGGTCGAGCCCTCCGCTGTACCGTCCCTACGATCCAAAGGGACTCATATTGTACGTCAGTAAAATTAGAATCTGCTGTAAGTGGTTGATTGAAGGCGGACTCATGCAAACCTCAGTAACCGCATGTCTGTCTGTCTGCCACTTTCCACGTGTAAACGATTCGATGCCATTGGTTGCTGAAAAGTAATATAACAGTGGAAGAATTCAAACATATGTTATATACTTATTTATTTTTAAACTATTAAAGGGAGCCTTGGTTACAAAGCCCTCTTGAACATTGTTTTCTTCTCTAAATTAATTTTGAATCAAATTCAATAAACAAAAACCAAATAGATATTATATGTATCTTTTACATACATACATTTTTTTTTAGATTATATAAAATGTATGAGAAAGAAACTCTTTCTGGGAGAAGCCTCCACAAGGCCGCTGAAAACGAACAGCGGAAACTGTGACGTGAAACAGCGGAACCCGCAGTTCTCCTATCGGCCAGGAGATGGCAGCAGGGAGCAGCCCCTAAAAGAAGCCCGCCAGTCCCAGTCAGCGATTATAATTTATGATCGGTTTCTGTTATAGGTGGTGTGCGCGGAGATAGTTACAGTAATAATTATCAGTACTGAAGTGTTTCCTAGGCAACAGTGTTTCCTTGTCACTCGTGCTGCTGTTGCGAGTGGGCCCTGTAACACATGACATCGCAGAGGCTGTGGCTGCTGCTATTGGCCCAGGGTTCGAGGTGAGGCACGCTGCTCTGGCAGAGAGGATGCCATCAGCTGGCTCCTTCTCCGCTCAGCCCTTCTACTTTTAAAACCATCCATCTCCCCCTTTATTCATCTCTTGCCTCTTTTGTTTGACTCTGCCAAAGTTGAAGGGTTGCCGGAAGAGGCTTTGTCTGGTTTTTTTTATTAACAGTGGGAGAGAAGGAGAGGGACGGTATTGGAGATGGTGAATCAGTTTTGCGTCCGCGATGGAAAATCGATGGTAAATTCCGAGGCTGACGCGTGCTGCCTGCACCCCCCTTCACTCTAAGCACCCCCTCTCTGCCCCGCTGCAGGGGTGAGCGGTAGTCCTGTACCCCTCCAATCTGGCCACCATGCGGGGCTTGTGTGAGGCTTTAACCACAGTTTCCAGGCAGCCCAGATTTCACACTGTAAACCTTCAATGGCAGCTGCGTCGTAGCTGCGCTGTGGCTAAACACGCATCCCGCCCTCGCTGGATCTCCCCTTTATTTCAGAGTTCAGACCCTCCTTGGGTCTGAACTCTGTCTGCTAATACACTATCTGTAACGTAGTGTATTAGCAGAGAGGGACCGTGCAGTGAGAATAACCAGAGTTAAACGGGAGCAGGCATGTGCCAGCCGTGCTAAAGATCGGAAACAATGCCCATCCCGGGGGGGGGTTCTGTGGCGCAGGGCTGGTGTCGGGTTTCGTTGGGACGGAATCAGAATGGGCACGTGCGTTCGGCTCTGGGATGGAGCCAGCAGCCCGTTGCCACGGTAGCCTCGGAATCAGCCATTGATTGATGTGTTAGGCTGATCTGTCACCCGCAGGCACAAAGATGGACGCAAACAAACAAGCCACGGCGACGCGCATTTCTGTGCCGCCCTGCGCGTGTAATGACACCCTGCGCTGTGTGTGTATGTGTGTGTGTGTGTGTGTGTGTGTGTGTGTGTGTGTGTGTGTGTGAGGTTGGGAGGGTCGCTTGGAAATGTGTGCTCAGTAGCCGTCTACCCCAAATTTGCCACTCTGACCCTTTAAGCTTCCCGCATCTGCTTCCACCCTGCTACCCATCAATCCGCTGCTCTCCTGCTCCCTCTCCCCCCCGCCTTCCCGAAACCCTGAAGTACCCTCTCTAATTGAACAGTCATCTGTCGTCTGTACGCCCCCCTCCCCAGGGCTGGGGTCCGTCCACTGGCTCCGGCTCTCTCCCTCCACACCCATGATGCCATCTGCTTCTCCTGCAGCGACTGGTGGGCGCGGCGCCAGACCCTCCCCTCCCCGCTGGAGGTCTGGTTTGTTTGCGGGTGTACTGTCTCTTTAAGAAAGGGGGGGGGGGGCAGGGGGGGAAGGGTAATGTCATTAATCTGTACAAACTTGGTGTGACAGAGGAGGGAGACACTGCAGATTGATAATATTTTATTGTTACTGCGGCGGCGTTGTTAACCGGTGGCTAGTTCTGCTAACGTCCCGGTGGCTTATTTTTTTTATTTTGTGTATGAATCTCTCAGCTCTGCAAATGATGCTGAAGAGAGAGAGAGAGAGAGAGAGAGAGAGAGAGAGAGAGAGACATTGACCTTGCTGTTGATTAATGGAGCTGCTGAATTTTCTCAGAAACAGAATGTTCTGTAGCCTGGCATGACATGGCTGTCACAGGTGATGCTGACATCTGGGCAGCGTGGAAGCACAGAGGTGGTGTGTCTTTCGAGATGATCTCTTCCTCTTCCTGTTTCTGTTCTCTCCAGAGAAATATAGTTGGTGATGGCTGACAAAACACACAGCCCGATTTTGGGTTGAAGGGTGTTCCTGATTGTCCCCTCTTCTTCCTCTGTTGTAGCTTTCCTGTTTCTCTCCTTTTAACATCCTCCTCTACTTCACTCCTCTCCTATAACTTCCTATAAATTCCCACCCTGTCCTGTTGCTCTGTTCTCCTGTCCTTTCTCTGTTCGTCTCCTTTTCCCCTGCTCTCCTGTTCCTGATCCTCTCCTGTTCCTGGTCCTCTCCTGTTCCTGATCCTCTCCTGTTCCTGTTCCTCTCCTGTTCCTGATCCTCTCCTGATCCTGATCCTCTCCTGTTCCTGATCCTCTCCTGTTCCTGATCCTCTGCTGTTCCTGTTCCTCTCCTGTTCCTGATCCTCTCCTGTTTCTGTTCCTCCTCTGTTCCTGATCCTCTCCTGTTCCCGATCCTCTCCTGAATCTGTTCCTCTCCTGTTCCTGATCCTCTCCTATTCCTGTTCCTCTTCTGTTCCTGATCCTCTCCTGTTCCTGTTCCTCTCCTGTTCCTGATCCTCTCCTGTTCCTCTGGAGGATTTATCTTCTATCCATTAGGGGAAAGTGTGGTGTGTCTCTGGTCATTAGGCAGGAGGGGTGAGCGTAACTCCTTCAGGGTCATGTTCAGCATTCTGACGGCTTGAGCAGCCTCCTTGTTAAGTGATATATGAACACATCTCGGGTGTTGCTGTATTTCTGGGTTCCGCTGACCTGGAGTCCAGGAGTGGTGCTGTGGATCCAGTTTCTCCCAGCCTCGGTGCCAGCCACATCTCTACTTGGCTTTGTCGAAATTTCAGTTTCGCCGAAATCTCTGTTTTTCACTGAGCCTTGTGTTACATCACAGAGCACAGTCCTGAAACTGGCCACTCACTCTAATGTGTTGAGTGTAGTTTCTGTCCTGTTTTGAACACCACTGAAAAGACAACCAGATACCTCAAAAAAGAAAAATGGGTTTGGGGAGTGGGGCGTGGCAGTAAAGGCCCAAAGACAGCGCACCCCTGGCTTTAGATGAACTCTGGCATGGCTGTGCTGTTCCTCAGATGGAGGGTGCTGAAGGAGGCGGCGTTAGCAGGTGGAATCCTGCTGCTCTCCTTTGTCAGGTAGCAGGTGACAGCTCTGTGACTCTGCTGACAGGGAGTGCTCGTCCCTCGTTGTGTGCAGTGCGGGGGGTTTCTCCCTGAGAAACAGGCGCGTGTGTGTGTGTCTGTGTGTGTGTGTGTGTTTCCTTCCTCCCAGCACATTTCATACCTTTCACGTCTCTCCCCAGCCCACCTGTTTATTGGCCTGTCATCTTCCATCGGTGTCACTGTCCTTGTCTTTGCGGCGGCGTTGCCGTGCCGATCGCAGCCGCCGACAGTAAGCCTGTCACTTCCAATTGCCCGCCCACCCGGACGCCGACACTGTTCTCTTCCTGCTCTAATGAGGACGGACACCGGACAGGGACATCCCACGGGGGAGGCCCCTGTCGTCGAACCCGCGTCTGACAGGCCCATCTGCGGGCACAGCACAGAGAGTCGCGTCTGAAACGCCACAGGTGCATCAGCTGAGCGAGTCACACGACTGACGCTAACGTTCAGCCTTTACGATGCAATAGCAGCAGGTGTGGGGTAGAGTTTAGCCACACACCCCTCTCTCTTGTGCCTGGAGTCCGCAGGTTTCCTGATGCGATGTTCAGAACTAGCACGTTAACTTTAAAATAAGTTGGGATCTCCAGGCTTATTTGTGAGGAGACGGATGGAATGGGATTGGGTTTCAGAAATGATAAATGTCTGAAAATGGTTTGTGTGGCGGTTGATAAACCATTTATTTTCATTAAGCTGATGTTTGCCTAAGTCTGTGCGGGCGATACGATCCCCCCCTCCCCTTCTCTCCAACCTCCCTCTCTCTAACAGAATTACCACGACTCAACCTCCCCGACCAATCACCTCCCTCACCCACCAAGGGCAAGCCAGAAAGAGCCTTTTTTAACAACAACAGAAAAAAAATCCACTGTATGACAGTAAAATATTACTCATTCCCTGTGGTGATGCTGTTCTGGCTGGTGTGCATCCATTAAATATTGACGAGCTGTTATCTGAAATGCTGCCACTACATGAAAATAAAGCAGTGAGTCGCGGGGCTTCGGGGAGAGCAGGTGCCTGTGCTGCGAGCTGTTCGCTCAGTCACTCGAGCGCTCCACTCGCACCGAGGACAGGTGGACAGGTAGATCTCACCGCGCTACTCTCACTTCCTGTCCTGATTTAAAAAATGCTGTGGGAATCGCACCCCTGATCTATGGAGTTTGGTAAATCGGAGGATCACGCTGAACTGAACATTGCTGAACAGCACACTTCACTGATTGTAGAGGGCTTTTAAATTGCAAATATATGTAAAAAAAAGTGGCAAAGAAGAATCTGAATTTTCTGAATAGAGATGCTTTGCGGGATTATTTGTGGTGTTCATTTCTATCGAACGCTTCGAACTTGAGGGTTGAAATGAACACCTGAACTGGCTTTTACCTGAGCCCTTGTTTAGTGTGTGATGTATTTAGGGAGAAAAGTGACCTGGTCTGAGGGGGTTCAATCAGGTCGCTCCACCATTTGGACCATTGCACTGGGCTGGTGTGTGTGTGTGTGTGTGTGTGTGTGTGTGTGTGTGTGGGGGGGGGGGGGAGTGATGGAGGGAGAGAGGGGGAGAGTGATGGAGGGAGGGTAGGGTAGATAAACAGAGACTTTGAGCTGTGTGGAAGGTGGGTAACACAAACACAAACAGGAAAGAGTTAACACCGGCAATGAAAGAAGAAATGGAGGCAAAATCAATAAGAGGAAAAATAGGAAAATGACATGGCTTTCCAGTCTAGAGATCTAATCTCCGATATCCATTTTCAGAAGCAAGCTCCCTTAGCAATCCTGGTCTGTCACCACTAACAGGTCTCCACTAGACCAGTATAGACATATTTGTAAAATAAACTGGAGATCATAAACGTATCATCAGCTTCACTGTTTTAAAATGAAAATATCTAGAGTAGATCTGAAATTCACACTTCAGTATGAAGCACCAAACTCTGGTATCTGTTATGACATGTACTGTACAAAATGGAAGCTTCATATAATAGATGGAGCCTAATTATTTCTCTGTCGTCTCTTTGCAATTTCTGCATCCTAATATTAAATTCAGATATCTCGCTCTGCAATGTCACCCAGTCACATAAATAAACATTAACACTCCAGCATCAAACCCCGTGGTAGATTCCAATCCAAAAAAATTCCTCTGTCTTTTTTCTTTCGCTGTTTTCAAGGGCAGTTTTCCATAAAAGCCTCTTTAATGCGTGTGATTTTGTCACTGATTTCCTGTCATAAGCAGTGCCAGAACTTCTTTTGTTCCTTAGCGGACTTTGCCCAAAATTAAACCAACTTCTCTGCCTGTGGCGGCGGGCGGCTGAATGGCTCCTTTGTGCCCCGGAGGGGTTCTGCGGTCGGAGGAATGCGACCGCGTTCCATCACCGGCCTGTGGAATTCGCGCGGCGCTCGGAGGCGAGGGAACGGCTTTCGACAGCGTCCAGCGCACGATGCTGTCATACCCGCAGGCTGCCAGGAGGTCCGGCTCTCGGGATCCGTGGGAATGTTGGTATTTGGGATTGTGTTGGACTGTAAATCAAAGTAATCGGACCCTTTAACCCCTGTCAGGACAGCGCGTGCTGTATCACCCCCTTCTCCTGATCCGTGAGGATCTTTCCGGAACAGGTAACGCCGCATCCTCCTCCTCCGCCTCCGTCCGGGTGAAAACGGCCTGCGTGTGCACGGCCGCTCCATACGCACTTAACAGTGTGTGGGGTGGTCAGAATGAGAATGCTTAAACTATTTCCTACGTCACAGTACTCTCTCATTATTCTTTTTTTTCCTGTGTGTCAGGACAATGTCACGAACCGCGAAGCGCGTCAGCTGGTCTTCACGTGGGGCGATGGGGTTCTAGAGCTTTCTCGGAATTCCGTGAGTGGACTGTGGCACGAGAAAAGGGCCTGTGTTCCGGGACGGCCTTCCCACGCACATGAGAAGGCCGACGGACCGGCGTGCGCGGTAATTAGGTCGCGTGACGGGACCCCTCTGCCCCTGAGGAGGAGGTCGTAAACACAATTATGTGCCACATAAAGGATCTTAAATACCCGCGGTGGGTATTAATGAAACAATGAGTACTCTCACTGGGGATTCACAGAGACTGGGGCTCTCCTTCTGTGGCTGATTCTGACCCCCTTCGCAAGTCCCCCTGTGGAGTAACTCTATCCCACAATGCCTTTCTGCACTGAAACCAAAGCACACATGAGAGCAGCACCACAGCAAGTCCCCAATTTGAATACTAAATCAAGTACAGCTGAGGATATTTGTGGAAAATATCAAATATAGTCAGCTTCAGATTGTTTGTCAGTAATGTCAATATGAGTAATTCTTAATAAAAAGTTAAAATGTAAAAATTGGAAAGTGAAGTCTGACAAAGCAGGGAATGGGAGAGCTGACAGCTCCTTGAAAAGACCCTACGTTTGCACTTAGCCTTTTGGCACACAGTCTTATATAGGGTCACTTACAATGCAAAGAGACATCAGTGCGCGTAACTGGGCCACGTGGGCAACAGCACATATGGAAAAAGTGTGACCACATCCAAATGTGTGGCTACTACACCTGCAGCAGCACACCTGTGTGTGTGCGTGTGTGTGTGTGTGTGTGTGTGTGTGTGTGTGTGCGCGTGCGCGCGTGTGTGTGTGTACCTGTGAGTGTCACAGATGTGACAGGATGCCGTGGCCTGAGTTAAGGGCATGGCTGGCACGGTGATAGATGGTCCAATTGCAGTTTTAAATTATTCTGTACAGATCTCATTTAGGCCCCTGAAGAAGACATTCAGCTTGTTGACTCATTTTACATTTGCGCTGGCTGCAATATCTCTGTGTCTGTGCCTTTCTGGAGGAAAAAGGGCAAGAAAAGCAATTTGCCCAATATACATGAGATGAGGCTCTCTGAGTTTTGATAACCTGCATAAATTATGATTCATAATTAAATAATATATCATGTGAGTGAAAAAGGAAAGTGAATTGGAGGGGGAAGAGAATTTTGCAGACCTTGGGTTTTTTTTTATTATTTCTTAAGGTGAAATAATTGAGAGATAAGGGTAAGGGAATGCAAGGAGTAGGTTCTCAGACGCTTTATCAGGTCAAGTAGGTGGCCTGACTATCCAAATGTGAAGATAATAGTTTTATGTGCGAGATAAGATAATAGTTTTATGTGAAGATTCTTTTCCTCATGTGGTTCTACTATTCACTTGAATTACAGGCATCAGAAGATGCTTTTGGACTCAAACAGGTAATAGAATTCCTCCATATAGCCTAAGCCATTGTGGCTGATACTGTTACCACAGATACTCCATTATGTCCAGATATTCAACATTTCTTCTGTCCTTCACCTAGGAGGTTCCGGTTGATATCAGGAGGTTTCGAAGCTACATGTGTTCCTATACTGACTGTGGGTGTTCTGTTCAATAATATCCATAACAAGCCAGCAAGTCAGATCGCATATAGCTTTAGAATTTTCACTGTGATGCTCACTGAGTGAGATATCTGGTCCGCGCACAAAGACATCTGTGCTGTTAGTGTTGCCTGCAGACACCGGTGTAGCACAGTGATGTCACAGAGGGGCTGTAGAGGAGGATGGAGAAATTGCTGCCCACAGGGAGAAAAACATGGCTGAAAATGAGACCTCTGAAAGATTATCTCAATGACTTTGGCTTTTGCAAAATAACATGCTGAAGCTTTGATTTCATGGTAGCATTAAAAAATGCTGATTTCATCTTGAAAATCATTTTGTAGCAAGTATAGATAAAGTTAAAAGCACACCCACAGGTGCCCTTCCGAGGCATTATGACATCATGGAGGGGAATGAGGAGAGAATGATATCCGACACTCCGCTCATTAATTATTCCCATATCTGGTGTGGGATTGGCCAGTGAGAATATGAGAGGTAATGTCTTGCTGTGTGTCAGCGACCTTGAAGGCCTTTGTAGTGTGTGGGTTTCCCCCTGTGTAATGGCTGTAGTACCGGCCTAATGCATTCTGCCCTGTGAATAGCAGGACCTGCATAAGGTGCCCAGGTGCTCAGTCATGTGACTGTCGCTAAGCTGATTTATGTCTAATGTAGCTCTCACATTTCCATCTACTGTGGATGCGTGTGTGTGTGTGCGTGTGTGTGAGAATGTTTGTGTGTATGTTTCTGAATCTATGTTTGTGTTTTTGTATGTGTGCCAGTGCAAATGTTTGTGTGTCTGTGGGAGTGAGTGAGTGACTGTGTGTGTGAGAGATAGAGAGAAAGAGAGAGAGAGAGGGTGTGTGTGAGTCTGATTGTGTGAGTAAATGTGAGAAAGAGAGAAAGTGTGTGTGTGTGTTTATGTGTGTGTGACAGAGAGAGCATATGTGTGAGACAATGTGTGTGTGCGTGTGTGAAAGTGTGTGTGCATCCTGTACGTGCTAATGTGATGACAAGTCCACCAAAATAATGCCTGCTTTTCAAAAGATCTTAGGAGAATGCATTCAAATGCGTCGCAGTTCTATTGAATGTTGTGCCGTCAACCCAATACACTTCTCATGAGCCTGTGGACTGAATGAATTTCCATTGTGACTCCCACCCCTTTTCTCAGACACATAAACCCGCATCAGTCATAGAAACAAATTTTAGGGATGGTCCAAGACTCCTACTATCCTGGTTACATAGGTGATAAATCTACATAGTCTGGTGGTCTGTAGACCTCAGTCAGGCTGGAGGAGCAGAGAGGAGAGGTTTGTGGTCAGTGCTTTATGGCAGGGATGCTACATGGTCCATGGCTCTTCTGAGAGGGAGAGGTTGCAAAGGTCTCGTTGGCTGCCATTGATCAGGCTGAGATGAGCTGGGAGAGCTTCTCCTGTGCAGTCTATAATCACAGGAACGGTGTGACCCTTCGTGGACCGCAAACGACGATGACACCACAGCCACCGCCGATGGGGGAAGTGTTTCGTTAAACATTGGCAAAATGTCGCTCTGTACAGTTACCGGGCAGAGCAAATGCTGATTATTTGGTACTGATGATATTCTCCAGCCTTTTTTGTTTATTCAAATCTGAGTTTGTTTCTTTTTTCTTTTTTTTGAATTTTTTTTTTCCAGTTCTGCAGCTCGGAGCAGTCTGGGAAGGCGACGCATAATGCCGCCGTTATTATGCAATTCATCACGAATAATAGATTTGTTTACCAGCCCTGTCGCGCAGAGCTCAAAGCGTGGCATTTTCAAAATAATAATAAAGAAAGCCTTTAATAATGTATGCGCAGAGAGGAACGCCGGGGCGTCGGGCGGTTAGTCCCGGCTTATTGTTGTTAAAGCCATGTTTAATGGTCATCGGAGCCTCCGAGATCTCTGCTAATCTGGGCGGGCCTGCCGTTCAGACCTGGTCAGGAAACCTCTGAGAGGCTCTCCCATGGAAATGCATCTGTTGCTTGTGGTTGGCTGGGTCTATTCCCTCAGTCACTGCTTAAGCCCACCATGTCTGTTCATCCAGGGGGAAGGCCCAGGTTCATTCAGCAGAGTATTGTATTGGTAAGGAGCAGGTCACATAACCAAAAGGTTGCTGGTTCGATTCCCCACTAAAGCACTGCTGTTGTACCCTTGGGGAAGTTACTTAACCCAGAACTACCTGAGTAAATATCCAGCCGTATAAATGGATTATACGTAAAAATTGTAACATGTAAGTCATTCTGGATAAGAGTGTCTGCTGAATGAAAATAATGTAATGTAATGACAAATGTAATGTAAATGACCAATCACATGTTTGCATTTGCACCTTCCTGTGCTGGTGATGTGCCTGAGCAGTAGCAAGCGTCCGCTGGATTTGATTGGCTGCTCAGCACCTTGTGATTCCCACCATAGTGAAAAGGTGTGGCGCTTTTCTCGGAGTTCTCCATGAGAGTGTCAGATGCCCTGTGCTGTGCTCTGACAGACAGGAAATGACACCTGCCTTTGTCATGCTTTGAAGGCAGTCCTGACAGAGATGTAATTGGGTGTGACGAACTCCTCAAAATGGTGGAGCTACCTGACAGAGGAGTGTGTGTGTGTGTGTGTGTGTGTGTGTGTGTGTGTGTGTGTGTGTGTGCGCATGCGTGTGTGCTTGCGTGCGTGCGTGTGTGTGTGTGCGTGTGTGTGCTTGTGTGTGTGCTTGTGTGTGTGTGTGTGTGCGTGTGTGTGTGTGTGTGTGTGTGTGCGTGTGTGTGTGTGTGAGTGCATGCTCCATTAGCCTGGTTTCTACTGGAGGATGGGCATCAATCAATCAATCAGTCAATCAATTTCAAACTGAAATATGGCAGTCATGGACACTCTGATTGGAGCTCAAACTAGCAACCACCGATGAAGTCACTGTTGCCACTTTGATGGAGCCATAGATGAGTTTATCAGTAAGAGAGAGAGGGACACCACCATTTTGAGGGCTGCAGGGCTAAAAGACCCTCTGTGTCACAGTGTTACCCAGAATGCTGTGGGGCGCATGGTGCACAAAGCCTGTTATCAGAAGGCCCTACCAACAAAATGGGACTTCTGAAAAGGGGGAAGCCAGTGATCGTTTCCGCAGTGGTTCACCTGCAGCTGAATCTATTAATGTAGTTACATAAATCCTTTATGGAGCTTTGCCACTACCACCTCCACCACTGTTACAAACTCTCCACATCTCTACAGAATGGGTCTTTGGACTCCCTGATGACTTTACACTTGTATTTACAGTGACTGGAGAAAGTATTCACCCCCCTGGACTTTTACCACATTTTGTTGTGTTACAGCCTGAAACCTTGATCAGTTTAGATGTTTTTTTTTTTCTTACACAACTTCTTCTACACTTTTAATGTTCTAAAAAATTTAGGCTAAAAAAATGAATTACTTCAAAACAAAACTCCTGAAAAATCTTCATTGAAAAATGATTCACCCCCTTAGCAATAACTCCCGTAATGATCTCTGGCTCAGCTCTTCGTCCTCTCCGTGCCACCTACGTCACACGCCACCGCTTTGTTTTCATGTTGTTTTTGTCAGGGTGATTAATAGGGAGTGACCCTGCTGTGGGTTTTTGCGGAAGCGCTTGTGTATATTTTGTGAAAAAGCCAGATCGGAAAGAGGAGGGCTGACGCTTGGGATGCTTCTCCGTCAGAGTGGCTTGAGCAGCCCCTCTTATACACAGTGCCTCCACCTCCATCTGTACGGGAGAGCGTCAGAGTACACTTAGCACCGCCCATGTGGGGGGGGGGGGGCGTCAGAGGACCCTTAGCTCCGCCCATGGGGGGGGGGGCGTCAGAGTACACTTACCACCGCCCATGCGGGGGGGGGGGGGCATCAGAGGACCCTTAGCGCTGCCCATGGGGGGGGCGTCAGAGTAAACTTAGCACCGCCCATGGGCCACCCCTACTTGCCCCCTTGCCTCTTCGCCCCCTCACCCCCTCGCTCGCTGGCTCCGTAGATTTCAGGGCTGCAGGTTGGTCTGCCCCCCCCAAAATGGGAGGAATGGAGTTGTGAGAGAGGCTCCCTGGCTCCTGATTGGGTTAAAAATAATGATGACATAAAGAGGCCTAGGCCTCTTCCCCTGGTGTGGCTGTGTAGTAGAGGGGCAGAGTATGTGCGACGTGTGTGGGTTCAGGTATGAAGTGCCCCCCCCCATGCCCCACACTGTCCCCAAATGCCCCTCTTACCCCCTGCCTGACAGCCAAGCCATTATAATCAATCTAACACTGTAAATTAATAATCAAATATTCAAATGATGATTGCTGATGGACTTAGGATAGCTAATCTCTTAATACCTGTGACCTCTACGCGCCTTTTATTCCTGTAATAATGTTCCCCCGTCCGCATGCTCTTGTATAGGCACCTGTGTCATTGCTCCTGGAAATGCTGTGTGAAATGGGGAGTGGCAGGACGAGGGGCAAATAACATCCCTCATTTTAGCCGGACCTGTGGGTGATTAGCATCAAAAGTGGGAGTCCGTAATCCTCATGAATATTTAAGTAGCCCTTAACTCCGAACTGATGTTGTTAGCAGTTTGCTAAGCAGGCATATGAATATGATATTAGTTTCTTCCATACCTTGCCTTTATAGTTAATGAGGAGATGAGGTGAGGGGAAAGAGACGGACTGGTAAGATCAGAGGCTGCTGGGAATTTGTCGGATGTTTTCCTCGAGAAATCCAAAGTGGCTCTCAGCGCGCAGGTTTTAATGAACATGTTCAAGACCTCACCCTGCCTGCAGGCGTTAGCTGAAAGATGATTCACTGCGATACATTACGGGAACAAAAAGACGGTCTTCTCTTTACTACCAAACACAGTTTTCTCCAGATTATGTTAGAGTCCTTAAATTGTCTGTTCATTCAAAGTTATGGAGTGTGGAGAGAAAGGTGAGAATCTTAAAGTCAAAGAAGATTGAATGAAATAGCTCTTCGCAAAGGGGTGACAGGTTAGACAGCTCTATGCATAACTGCTCTCTATAACTGATCCACTATCTCCGAAAAGACTTAGGAGGGGGACACATGGTTGTCCTGATGAATATCCACATTTAACCCTGAGTCTCCTCAGTTATTCAGAGTGCCAAAGGGGGGGTGCTTTTACTTGTTAGGGGATGATGAAGCTACATGCACCCCCAAATAGTTCACCCTATCGTCTGACCCAATTATAGCGTATATGTGTTTCTGTGGAGAGAAAGGTCTTTTGACTGGTTCAGACAATTTAGGAACAGACAGCACATGGTTCATGAAGGCTGACTTTCCCTGACTGACTGGCTCTTACTCACTATCCAAACATGTATAGGATTTAGGTTTAATTGATGTTGGCTTGAGATTTAACAGTGCAAGTCATTAAGGAGGACGGCAAGCTAGAGAAGGGGGGGGGGGGCTCAGCTAACACCACATATACCTCCACATTACTGTACGTGAGAGCACATTGAACATGCTGTGTGAAGTAAGCGGAGTAATGCAGTGAGGGCTGTGTGTAGGTGTTTAAAGGATTTTGATACTAGGAGAGGTGGGAAACATCGACATTTCTGGCTTTTGCTGCGTTTAACCTCTACAACCACTTAATTTTGTTTTTCCTTTGAAGTATCTCTCTGTGGTACTGAGCATGGTGCTGTTCATAGAGGGTGTTTTGAGGGGTGCACAGCATGAGCTGAACCCCACTTCTCCCGCCTTACTCTCTCTCCCATCATCAACTCCTAAAACAAAAACTGTCAGGCCTCAGACATCTCCTGCCCTCCACCACCTGAAGTATGTGTGCTAAATGTTACGACTACTGCGTGAACACGGGTAACTCACCCTCCTGTCCCTTGAACCCTGACCCCTAATCGCTCACACACACACACACACACACACACCGTTTGGAATGCTGTTCATTTTGCAATTCCATAGCCTTTCAGGAATTCTCTCTGCGGTGGAGATTGCTGACCTGGCCTGTCTGATTCATTAGGGCGATTGAATCCGCTTCAGTGGGAAGCTGTTAAAAGACAGGCACACAGATCTCGGCGTGCTGCAGCCTCCCGGAGGCTGGAGGCGGCAGGGGTTAAAGGCTTGTCTGGGTGCCATAATTCACCGCCACTGATCCAAACAGTCGCGTCGCTTGGTGACCTTCACATGACGCTAAAAAGGCAGCGCTAAAGAGCTGCTGCTTTTCTCCCCCCTGCCGCCCCCGCCCTCCTGATCCTACAGCTCTCCTCCTTTTCATCCACCTCTATTTATAGCCCTCTCTCCTGCGTCAGAGGATATGTGGAATACCTAATTAAATATCTAATTATTAACATCGTGAAGGAGGAGGGGCTGATGGGACTTGTAGTCATTGAGAGAATTAAAAAAAACCAGTGCCTTGTTTGTGATATAAAGTGGTATACATATATACACATTCTGTATTTTCCTCTCTCTCTCTCTTTTAACTGGTAGCACCTGGGTATCCTCTATTCATCATGCAGATGACTCACAACGTAAATTAGTTTTTTTTTTTTTTCTCAGGGAGATGAGGAGGCCAGATGGTGTAACAAAAAAAAAAAAGAAAGCAGCCAAAGAGGAGAATGCCATCCGTGTTTTGTCTTATTGCAAGGGCATTCTGTGGAGTTACATTAGTCATTAGCCTGGCACTGCATTCTTTTTTTATGGTGCAATCCATTGCAGTGCTGCGGTTCCTTTGTACTAAAATACTACTACTTTAAAACAACTGAAAAAAACAGATTTTAAGCTCTAATTAGTGCAGGTGAAGCTCCGTCTATCAGGCCGGTGATGGGGGTGTGGAGTGTCCTTTTCTCCATCCTTTGTTCATCGTTTCTCCTCTTTTTATGGGAAGGGGGTGGAGAAAGCCCTCTTCAGAGGTCTGGGAGGCCACTCTGACAGTATCCCGCGCAGCCACCTGAGACCCTCCACATCCTAAATACTGGCCCATTGCTGGAATTTGTACTAAATCTCACAGCTACCACAACCACAGCTTCTTCTGATCTTACTTGAAAGATAGTGAGGTTGAAAGGTACTCTTTCATGTCAGAGGGAACCTGGGAGAGGAGCAGGAGCAGGCAGGCTAACAGTGGTGATGTGGGAGGCCCAGCTTTAACCCCGAGTGGTTTTGTGGTTAGAGAGCCACTTTAGTGACCAGTAGGTAGCAGGTTTTGTATCTGTGCTGTGACTCTGCTGCTGTACCCTTGTAAGGTACCTAAAATGAAGGAGATTTCCAAACACACATACACACACACACACACACACACACTAGATAGCCTGTCCTTCCTTCTTGACTGACAAGGATTGAATGTGGTCAGAATACATTGTAGTAATGCATATGTATTAAACAAGAAAATGAGCCAATTTTTACTTCTCCTGTGTTTTCGTGACCAGTACTGTGGTAATCAAAGTCTGGACAGGAGTGGAGACAGAGAGGTGCAATGATGAAGGTGTCACTGTTCATTTCAACTGAAATTGAAATAATAAGCCACATAATAACTTATCCTTAAAATATAAAGGACTAAGTGGCTAAAGGCAGCCACCTGAACCTGCTTCGAGGGCTCAGAGATGGAGATTGTAAAATTACTGACTGGCTGCAGGGACTCAGAACTCGAGAATCTGCTCACTTCTCACTTCCTGTGGCAGGGAAATGTAGCGTGCTGATGCAGGTCGGGCAGAAATGGAATAACCAATGGGAGAGGGACCCTGCTTTAACGATCCAATGGGAGAGCTTCTCTGCTCTACTGCTCCAGTGGGAAAAGGTTCTCTGCTCCAATGGGAAAAGTTCTCCACACTAATTATCCAATAGGAGAGGCTCTCTGCTGTAATGCTCCAATGGGAGATGCTGTCTGCTTCTGAGATGATGCTGTATGGTTTGCACTGCATCGAATTCCATTTGCATTCCAGCTGTATTGTGATTTAATTCCCCTTTAAGTTTCAGATCAAGGCCATGTGAGAAACAGGCTGAGAAACAAGGTGGTTTTTGATGAGTGAACTTGAAAGGGTCTTAAAATTGCCTTTGTGCTGACAATAATGCCTCATAATTGGCAAAGACAGTTATGCTTATCACAGTATTCACAGAATATTTTTTTTTGTTCCCACACACAATCTGAATTACTACTATTGCTTGTATTCTCATAAATAAATAAATATTGTGCCGGCTTAATGGTATTTTGAATAGCCATGGGTCTGTGTGGAGTTTCAAGAGTGGAGCAATTTACTCAAGAGCAGGTGCATTTAGTGCTTTCTGACAATTAAAAAGGGATTTTACTCAGAGTTCCCCTTTTTTCATGCACACTTTAACTGGATTCTGCGTTTCCAGCCGAGCTCAGAAACAGTTATAGAAAAATGTTAATTACATAACGAGGTCACCCCTTTCTTTTGTCATATTTAGAGTACCTCTCCAGCTTTTTTTTGTCAGCTCTGACATTCAAAGACTGAGTTCAGGAATAATTTTAATTGCCTATTCCAGATTCCATTTTAACTTAGAATTTAATTTCTGCTGTTTCCAAGTTTAGCCCGCACAGAGCTTTGTGTAATCTTGCTCTTTTCCTCACTCCAGTCAGAAGATTTTCCTTTATTCGAGCACACAAAGTCTAGTGAATGTGGTGTGATTGTGAAGTAATCTAACCGGTTTTGAACAAATCCAAGCTCAGCTATTGTATCAGCTATTTATTCAGATCTGGGCCAGGCTACAGACTCCAGAAGGTTGAAACTAAAGCAATTACTTGGCTGCTGAGATCCATCTCTGTAGCTTTGGCGGCTAAGTGGTACAGCGCTGGGTGAGTGTTTGAAATCTTGCGGTGTTTCTAATCGCTGCGTAGCCAGGTGGTGTCACCTCCTTGTATACATGTCTTCATACAGTAGTAAGACAGCTGGGGAACCACCATTACCAGCCTGGGGCATGACCCTGTGACCTGTCAGCACGCTGTGTTTGGCCTCTTAAATTCACTCGACACACTGTCTCAAATGACCCAGGTCTCTGCTCCTCCCAGGGGAATGTAACAGGTCCTCAAACATGATCTTGTGTGCATATTATTAACACAAATTATGCAGTGTTGCTCAGATGCGTTACGGTCAATGACACGCACAGTTTGGAGTTAGCGTCCCTGTCTGAGGGCACTGTGGAGCGTTTCAGATTTCAAAATGATAGCAATTCTCTTCATCCTTAGCTGTTATTGAAGGCGCGTCTCCTGAGCCCTCTTCCCGAACGGGGCGTTACACACACGCAAGCCCTCTTTTTTCACGTGGGGCCACCAGGTCACACACCACTACCAGCCCTGGGACGGAGCCCTGGGACCGAACCCGGGGACCAAATGGCACCAGACCAGCTCGGCTTCTGGTTCTCTTTCCCTTATTATTTATTGATTCATTTCTTTGTGCCCAACCCCCTCTAGCGTTTTTATTAACATCATGATCCACACAACAACAGCGACACAATCTATTATTCAACAAGGCCAGCCGATGTAAAATTTAAAGCTGTGTGTGTGCGTACATGTTTTTTTTTTTTTTTTGGTCAAATTATGTATGGTCAGCATAATTTTCTGCCTATTACTAATATCTATATCATCTTTGCCTTAGTCAGCTCTATTTAAATATGCAATCATTTACAGCCTCTCACTGTGTATGTGTGCATGCACACCCAATTTCCAATATTCCATGACTACACTTTTTATGCTGACATCAATGGCAAGCTATTAAAGATACTGTTTCATTATTGTTCACTTCTCCCTCTTGGTTATTTACAATCCTATATATACTAAGTACTGATATTAAAGGAGACCATTTTAATGAGGTGCTATCTGCCTCGGCAATACGTCTCTCGCAGAATGAGATTGTGTTTAAAGATTTTTATCGAGAGATGGCTGTTCGACGGGGTTATGTTTTGTCCATGAAATATGCATTTCATATCTCTTTCATTTCATTAACATAATTTAATTTGCGCTTTGCATTCTGTGCATAATACATATTTGATTTACAAAACAAATATTTCCATTAGAAAATGAATTTCATGCAGGCAAGAGGCAGAACTGAGTGATGGATTGAAAGGAAACAGGAAAAAACAGAATTGTATTTTCTCTGGCTTCCATTAGAAACCTTCACAAGGACATAGAATCTCTCAATAGATTTTTTAAATATGTAGCAATAAATGTGTGTGTCTGTGTGCATTTATATAGACAATATGCAAATGCGCACAAAAGAGGCAATACTAATATAAAATTTATTGCATACATTTCCAGCAATGCAATTTTGATTGATTTATATCCTGTTGAATGACATTTTCCTATACATCAAGCATTTCAGTGCAAGTGCTTTAGGGGTCTGCTTTTTATTAACAAGGTTTGGGGGAAAATGCGTAGAGTGTCAGAGACAGATCTCCCTCTTCCAAGATACAAAGGGAAAATTTGCATCCATTTGAGTTTAGGGTCATTTTTAAAGAGGGAGGCTAGTTTCTTTGGGTTCATAAAATATGAACAGATATTACAGGCTGTTTATCTTACTGCTGTGCGAATTGTATATCAAACAGCAGTCAACATGCAGAGCACAATTTGTATTTTACCACATTTAGAAAATGCCATATTTTTTCCACTTTTACTGAAACCTGCTCTCAGACTGGAGATCATATAAATGAATGAATGTTGTCTTTTTCTCTCCTCTTTTTTTACTTCAAAAACGTCATCAGCTCAGTAGATGTGAGTTTCCATACTATCAAAGTGTGAAGGTTGCGTTTGCGGCTATGTGGCTATAGTGGTACTTTTATTTGGCCTGTAATCTGACAGAGGGATCACATGTGGCCTTGTGCCAAAGTTGTTGACCCCATATGTACATCATAAACAGGTAAAGGGGGAAGGGTGCATTTTATGTATATATATATTAGGTATATGTTTGGCTGGGTATGTTTGGCTGGCTAGGTATATGTTTCAGGGTAAACTAGCTTTACAGCGGATTTTAGGCTTGGCTCACAAGCCTGCTGTACACCTACCTGGAGCAGAAGCCCAAGTACTCTACAGAAGGGTGCGAGACCTTTGTTTTGTTGAGGTTGTGGTGAAGTGGGTCAGAGCTCTTTTTTAAAATTTTAAGTCTTTGCAAACCCCTGAAGCGAGTCTGGTATCATGTGTTATCAGTTACTCTTTGAACTGAACCCATCATAGCGGGCTTGCAGTGGAAAGACACTCTCTTGATTGGTTCAAGCTCTAGCCTCACTCTCCTGTGGCTACTTGTTTAAAATTCTCTGTCCCTCTCTGGGAAAGAATGAATGAACATATCATGTCTCATTCGTTCAAACACGTTCAATTAACAAGATCACCTTGTTCTTTTTCACCATTGAAAGCTGGAAGTTTTTGGGAGCAAAATCTAAGATGATAATGTTATTTAAGGAATTCAGTGCACAGTGAAAATACAATGCAGTAGGAATGTGTAACCTTCATGGTGCTCTTTACCAAGATAACCACGTTTTCCTGCTTCCGCCTTGTCGATTCCCACACCTCTCAGCTCAGAAGACCATGGAGAATGAACCGGATGGCTACGATTCCAGAGAAAGGCTGCAGCTTCCCCCCTCTGAAATCCACCTTCACGTTTCTCAGCCAGAACAAATGGCCGCGGGGGCCCTGGAGACAAGGGAACAGGTGACTTGTCCTGTTTGTTAACATCAGCATTGGAAAAAATCAATCTGATACTGCAGAACTATCAGATCACATGAAATTATGGATTCTTGGGCTAGGCATTCAGGCCCTGTCTTCAGAGCTGTGCAAATCAATTTGAGCAGACGTACAGAGTCAATACGCGCTCTGCGATGGGGAAATTGAGGCAGAGCCTCCTTGTTGCAAGAAATGTGCTGCTTTGTGTTTATTTTGGAGATTACCATTTGAAGTGAAATCTGAACAGTTATGTTAACTAGTGGGCATTTTCTCACAGATGCCTCCTGCTTTGGCATCCAGATGCAGGTAGGGCCAGCGTGGTCCCGTGTAACCAGGAGCACGGCATTTCTGAAAGCTAATTTTTTGTTGTTAGAGCAGGGGGTTGGGGGGAGAGTGCCTTATCATAATGCAGGAGCTTTTTTTTTTTTACCGTTGTGGCTTTATATTCAGTCTGGACCTCTGGCTGTTTTGAAATTACAGCAGGACGGATGAGGACCTGAAGACAAACATTTCCAGACTTTACACAATCCAAACCATTATTTTCTGTCACATTGTGGCAGATGACGTGCATTTGCGCGGTGATTTTTATTTGGGGTTCTCAAATCTCTCATCATGGATGGAGGAAAGTCTTCAAATTTATCACATCCCCTCTCCACCTCTACCACCGATATGTGACACCTGCATCCATAACGGGTCCAAAATTATAAGTACATTTAAGAATATTGGGACCCGGCCATTGTTTCAGCTCCTGAAATATGACAAGCAGTCAAGACTTGTATTCAGCATGGGCTTTTGAGGAGAGCTTTACATGTCTGCATGTGTTATGTCTGGAAAATGTTCTTGTGCAGATATTAGTGTCACTGTATGCACAATAAATGTGTACACAACCTCCAGCTGACCTGAATCAGGAGCCTTATGACGGACTGTTTGTATCACACTGTAGTCTGTGCACAAAATTAATTTTATCCAAAATGCATTGCAAAATGGAAATTGAAAAATACAAGCACCATTCATATCATGCCCCATTATGTGGCGCAAAATGGCGGCGTGTGGCACGAAATTGCATTACATGAAATCGTAATGGTATTTTTTTTGTTGTGTTAAGCCCTGCAGAGTTGTTATAATAGAAGCTAGAATTTCATCCGGAACAGAATTAATGGAGAACTGCACACCTGTCCTGTCCTCGAAACAGCCTCTTTTTTTCGTGGCCAAATTCCGAATGCGAGCTGGACTACCTGAGACTTCTGCCACTTTCTCACTCACATACAGTCAGAGAGTGTGAAAGCAACAAAATGGCAGCTTTGCACCCCTAACCTGTCCAACGCAGAGTTTCCCGCTGCAGGAACTCTTCTTATACACTTTAGATGCGATTCAAGTGGCAAATATCTCTGTTTCTCTAAATATCTCTTTAGATCTGTGTTTGTATACAGGTACAGGTTGTGGAGCTTGAGCAGGTACACTGGAGCAGAGTGGACTGCATCATCACTGGCCTCCCTCTCTCTCCTGTAAACCTGTCTTATCCGGTTTGCCATGCCATCGCGTCCTCCTGAATGACACCAAGGCAGAGTCACCTCCCCGCCCACTGCTTACACCCCTCCCCAACCCCCCCCCCCCCCCCCCCCCCCCATCCCTCGAACCCACGCCATCCCCTGGGTGTCCACAGATCCTCTCAAGCACCACTCCACAGCGCAGGTACTCAAGCCACCCGCTCCCAAAAAAACACCCCGCCCACGCGTCGGGCTCTTCAGCCACCCGTGTCAAACAAAGACGCGCCGCTCCGTCGTCACGGAACGCTTCAGCCGCCGGTGGCCGAGGCGGCCCCGGGGGACTCGAAAGAGTCTCCAGCCTGCCACCCATGCTTGCGGGTGGGTTCCGGCTATCGGCTGTCCCTGCTTTAATGAAGGGGACCAGATCTCTGGGGAAACTGGTATTCAGATCGGGGTGACACTCCATCATGGCCCTGCAGGGCTGCCCGCTCCACAGCTACACGCTCCAGCCACACTTAACCACCTGATTCAGCTGGTAATTCCCCAGGTGTGAGAGTGCTAGAGCTTCAAAAGGAACCACAAAACCTGTGGGATTTGCGCGTCCGTGTTTAACGCAGACTAAAACGCTCGTGCTTGTTCTAAATGGTTCTGGAAGTAACCAAACTGCGCAAGCTTAAGTCGGTAATCACCTCTCGGAGGTATGGAGTGAACTGCTACAGCCTTTGGGATTTCTGACAGTGAAGTGGGCCCTGTCTTCTGGAAGTGAATTAATTCTGCTTTCCTTGGATGACGTGTAGTTTAGGATTTACCATGAGGCATGGAGCGGACAGGCCATTTTGGCTTTATGTGATATTGTTAATGGGAAAGAATTGCCCCAGTCCTGCTGTTTTAACAGGAACTCCTACAAGAGATCAAGACACACAGTAATGCTGCATTAATCCAATTATGCTGTATAGCATCGGGCAATGGCATTACAATAACACTGTAATAAAATTGTGATAATGGCCTATTTCGGGAACTGGAATTCATGCTTTTCCTGGAAATCATTTAGCAACACACAGACACACACACAGACACACACAGACACACACAGACACACACACACACACACACACACACACACACACACACACACACACACACACACACACACACACACACACACACACACAGGCATGCACAGATTCTTAGTTCTGCAGTAAAATGAGTTTTAGGATCATGTGCATAGTTATGTGTCAGATACGAGATAAGACACTGGTACAAAAAAACCTCAAAAGCCAAAGTTTTGGTGCGCTGTGTTCAGACTGCCACCTGGCAGAGGGTCTAGAGCTCTCTGATACTCTCGGGAGACCTGGGTGAGAACTCCAGTCACCTGAGACTGGGGAAGGGGAGGGGTGGGGGAGTATTCATGAAACTATACAGAAATCCATCATTCCCTCATGGAAAAAAAATCCTGATAATACCCCTGTCTCCAATTATGTTCTTTATAAATGATATGTGACTTATGATTTAAATGTAGTTCTTATTACAGTATATCTGTCCGCTCAATAATTGTATGAAATATGATTGTGGAGAGCAGTCAAGCGAGACTGAGATCCACCTAAGGAAATCATGTGCCAAGTCTTCATTGCTCCTGCAGTGTGTTAGACACGACCACTTTTTCAGATACCGATCCTGAGGATTCTAATGATATGTAATCTAACCTGAAATTTCCTCTGATCTCTGCCACGCCCCTCCTCCTTGACTGTGCAGTGAACTCTGACTCTGACACTAACTCTGAGGGTTCATGGGATATGTAGTCCAACCAGACAGAGCTTTTCTCACATTGTCTCACTTACATACATGTAGTAGAGCATGACAAAAAGAGCAGCTGGGAAAAAGGCACATTTCCCAGGCTTGTATTGTTGGGAAAGGGGGAATGAGTTGTGCACCTCTGCGTTGTATTTTTATTTACATTTATTCATTTGGCAGACACTTTTATCCAAAGCGACTTACATAGGTTACAGTTCTTTACAATGTTATCCATTTATACAGCCGGATATTTACTGAGGCAGTTGTGGGTTAAGTACCTTGCCCAAGGGTACAGCGGGGATTGAACCAGCAACCTTTCGGTTACGAGTCCTGCTCCTTAACCTCTATGCTACACTGCTGCCCACAGATTATGTTTATAAAGTTTATAAAGTATATAGGATGGTCAGTGGCATGCACCCCCAGTCTGCTTAAAACAGGTACACTTTTCACTCCAAAGGGCGTGGGATCCGCAGCCTAACCTGCCCTTTGCATGTGCACTCGGGTCTGTCACAGCATGCATATGCACATGTAAATACAAGTATACATCACTACAAACATGAAGGTGTAATCATGACATGTATACATCTGTACAACCATTGTGTAAGTATTTAAAAGGCATGCACATATGTATTGCTAATCACATACATATGACTGTAAAAACACAAGCATATGTTATTTAAAAAACATATAGCTATAACTGTGTAGAAAGCATATGTATTTATATGCACATGCATGCTTCTAAATTTACGTGCACAGCCTGTGGTACCAATGCAGAGTACCACTCTGTCTGCCTGCACCATGTGGACGGTCCAGCACCAGTGGCCAGTTGGTTGTTGGCGGCTGTTTTTTTGGGAGGGGGGGGCTGGTGGTGGTGGGGGGGGTATAATGGAAAAGGTGCATCTCTGCCAAAAGGATTGGAGTGGTTTCTCTGCGATGTAGTTACATGTTGGGCCTGGGAAAGAGCGGAAGATAATGTTCTGCCTCATTCTAATTCCCGCGGTGTTTAAACAGCCGGCACAGACTGCAAACAAAAGCAGATGAAATTTGAAAAGTATTATCAATATTGCAGATAGCGGATGCCCTTTCCAATCAGAACAAGCATATCGCTCCACAGCAAATTTATGCTTGAGTAGTTTATTCATTTCCATTAGCCTGTTGTGTGTGTGCGTGTGTGCGTGCATGTGTGCGTGCGTGTGTGTGTGTGTGTTTTTTTTTTAATTTCTTTGTATATATTTATGCAGAATTCATGAAAAGGCCAAACAACTGCCATTAGATATTGGCTTCATTTTCTTACTCTTTGAGCCACAGATGAGGGAGACGCTAAGACGCTCCATCTTGTGGCTGTGACTTTGCGCAGTGCCTTGAGGAGGCAGCTCCAGAAATGGCGGTGTCTCTTGAGTGCTAGATGGCGCTATAGAGCACACTCGCCAATAAACTAGTTCCAATCGTTGAGCAGCTCCTGTTTGGCTCTTGTTTGCCTGGGACCCAAGGAAGTAGCCCTGAAAAATGAAATGTTAGAACCCCTCAGTCTCACTGTGTGGCTACCTTAGTGATTCTGTTTTACCACTAGATGGCGTGCTCAACAGAGCCAGGTAAGTTATTGGTCCCGTGTTTTCAAGAGTATAGGCTGCTAATATTGCTATTATAGCTGTGAGTCCTGCTACAGTGTGCATTGAGGTGATGTGTTTACATGTCACTGGACACATTGCTTGTTGTGTTATATTTGGTTATACTGCTGTATTTATAGCTATTAAGCCCAGAGGTGTTCAACACAATGAAAACCAAAAAAAAAAATCCATCACCTGGTGTTCGATGCAGGGGGTTATGAGTAGCATAACCCATGAACCAGTTTGTTCTTGCAAACCGGAGCAATAGATACTACCAAAACGATGATCTGCATGATGTCATGAAATATGAGCCTCCCGCCAGACAGCATGGATAGATTCCATCTCACACCACCGAACCAGCATCAGTTTTAGATATTTTTTTCAAACAAAAGTTTGTCCCAAGAGTTAAGATTGGGACACAGGCGTACATGCGTACACAAACACACACACTTTCCCCGGCACTATGTCCTCACTCTCTGTGGCATGTCCCATGATGCATTTCTCTGGTGTGTCCAGGAAAGCAGGGTCCTAATGGAGACACAGTTTTATTGTCAGTGAAACAATTTGCTGTTATCTGCAGCGAGCTGCCTGCCGGTGATGGAGCACCGCCAGGACGGCGACAGGGACGACATTCATCATCCCACAGTGACACAAACACAGGCCACAAAAACGCTCACAGACACTGACATGCACGCGCGCACAGATACTCACGCACACACAGACACAGAGACTCACGCGCACACAGATACACGCACACACAGACACAGAGACTCACGCGCACACAGATACACGCACACACAGACACAGAGACTCACGCGCACACAGATACACGCACACACAGACACAGACACTCACGCGCGCACAGATACACGCACACACAGACACTCACGCACACACAGACACAGAGACTCAAACCCACACAGACACAGAGACTCAAACCCACACAGACAGACACTCATGCACACACAGATACACGCACACACAGACACTCACGCGCACACAGATACACGCACACACAGACACAGAGACTCACGCGCACACAGATACACGCACACACAGACACAGACACTCACGTGTGCACAGATACACGCACACACAGACACAGAGACTCAAACCCACACAGACACAGAGACTCAAACCCACACAGACACAGAGACTCAAACCCACACAGACAGACACTCATGCACACACAGATACACGCACACACAGACTCAGACACTCATGCGCACACAGATACATGCACACACAGACACAGAGACTCAAACCCACACAGGCACAAACTCAGGACAGAAACACACACACACAGGCACAAACTCAGGACAGAAACACACATGCAGACACAGGCACAGACACAGAAATACCGGGGCAGACACCGACACAGACATGCAGACAAAGACACAAACATAGACACAGGCAGGTCCCCTCAATACACATCCACATGTGTACTCACGCATACATATATACACACACAAATACATGCACACACAAAAAAGCACTCACTCACATAAAAACAGTCTCGCACATAAACACAGACAGACAGACACACACACACACACACACACAGACTCAGCCTTCTGAAGATGACTCGATCAATACTTCATCAAAGGACAAAGCACTCTGCAAACCAGTGTGTGATGGGAAGGTCACATGATCACGCCAGGGGCTTCAGACAAACAGGACACCATTTAGTATAAAAGGTTTAATTACAGGAGACTCTTGCCATTTGCGTGGGATATGTTCTGAAGGCCCTTTGAATGGAGAAATCTGCAAATACTGTACTGTTCTGACAATATTAATAATAATATTCTCCCTTATGGAAACTCACATTTAATGTAACAAGGTTATAAACAAGTGATTAATAGCGATATTTATATAATGATGCTATAAACCCTTGTAACATGTAAAACAATTGTAAGAGTGTAGGTGCTGGAGTGATGCATTCTGGCACAAGAACAGAGAGGGAAGCCAGGAGTAACATTTGTTCTTTTTGTCATTTTATGAATACTCATAATTTAAATGACTTTTTTGGAGCAGCTAGTCATAATCCATAATCCAGGCCGAAGTCTTCTCTCAACCACAGCATGGTCAGTCTGCTTAACTTTAGATGTTTTACTCATGATTGACTTTTTCCATGCGAAACCAAACACCGGCCTGCGTCATGACGAAAGAAGAGAAGAAAATTCAGCTTGCTTTCTTTGAATGGGGGCAATAGTTCCAGCACATGCGAAGGACACATTTTAAGGCTATTGTGATGTTGCATTGATTTTTAAAAAAGAAACAAGGTATGAAAATAGTAAAGTGACAACACTGATTCTCTATTCATTCTTGACCACATCAGTAATAAATAATGTTTCAGAGCTACCCGCAATGCTTTGAGATGAACTCGAATCGGGAGATATGTAGTGAGCTGTGTTTCGGGTGTCCGTGGCTGACCCCTTTGCAGGTAAAATACAGAAACTGCAGGGCATAACATTCCTACAACTGAAGGAGGTGAGGTAGGTCACTCAGAGTTATTATCAGTTACTCAGTGTGTTGTATAAATGTGTTGAGGGACCTGTTATCACTCTGACACTGTGGTAATACCTCATGACTCACTGTAAATGAGACGGCTGAGGGTCAACTGGCAGGTTCAAAATGGCAGCTTTTTTTCTCTCTCCTGCTTGGTGCAGCAGTGTTAAAAAAAATGATACCAGATGGAGCTTCTTTTTGACAGGGGGGCTATCAAAATATGTCCTGCCTCATTTTTATCAGGGTGCTCTGAGCCACACCACTGTTTTTACTTCTTGACTTTTTTTTTAGAGCTAGTCACGCATGAATTATAGAGATTACCCTATGAATGGGTGAGCAGGAAAGGACCTTCACCAGCCCACGTCCTCGTGCGCAAACATCGGCTCGTCGGGAATCTCCCCCGGTAACTTTCACTCCGGTCCCGAGCGCAAAGCCCTGACCGCTGAGCCGCCGAGCCGCCGAGCCGCCGAGCCACCTGCAGCAGTGAAGCGAACGGAAGCAAGCGATTCTCGCAGACCGAAGCCGGTAATGGCTCGGCGGTGAATATTTAGCTGTGGTAATTGCATGGCAGGGATCCATCTCCTGCCTCGGCCTCCAGATCCTGCAGGTGCGCGCAGACTGTTCGGCAAAGTCGGATTCAGCCGAGCGAACAGGAACATCAGGGACACCGCCACTGAGTCCTCCCGCTCAGATGTTGAAGGAAGAAGGAAAGAAAGAAAGATAAAAAAAAAAGTTTTATTGTCTGCCTAAAAATCAAAGCCATAATTAAAAATGTATGTCAGTGAGCTGGGTACAAGTAGCACTGTGATGGCAGACCAAACCAAGCCACAGTCAGGTCCTTGGAAGAATAGAATTTACAGCAGAAGTGTCCATCCCCCCCATTCCTCCCCCCCGTCCCCCATGAAAATGGTTTCTCCCACAGTTAATGTAGTGCACCTGTGATGCTTGATAAAGGCCGCTGCTCTGTGCACAGGTGTGGAACATTAATTCTGGGGGTGTTTCTAGAAAACTCTACACCCCCCCCCAACCCATGAAGAAATGGGAGAAAAAAAAAAAGTCAGCGCTGTTCAGTCAGTGTGATCAGTGTGCAGAACTATGCAAATGAACATGCTGAATGCTAATCAGCCCTTCACTTTACAGCAATTCATGAGGAAAGGCAGAATGCCTTCTCAAAAAAAATGCAGGCAAATGAGAAGTGTTTTGAATATTCTGGGTGATGCAAAGTAGACTCTGTAATCACCGCTGGGTAAATAAGACGACTGGCGTGTTTATGGGACACTGTGAGTCCGGGCTGGCGGGAGAAACAAAACAGAAAAGCCAGATCTTCGGGCCTGACGCTGAGCCAATCCGCGTTGACTGAATGAACCATGACTGCGCAATGCTTCGGACCTGATACAGACCGAACCGTTCTTGAGCAGAGCTTCGGACCTGATACAGACCGAACCGTTCTTGAGCAGAGCTTTGGACAGGTACAGAACGTACAATGTGTGACCCTGGGTGGCTGACAGCGTCAGAGCCTCTCAGAACTGCTACAGCGGCTGACGTGCAAGCATATGGGGGAAGCTGGTACTTTGCAGGGTCATTACCCACAATCCACTGCTGCCTCCCTGCTTGAGGAAGTGGGGACTATATTGCAGGACATCATCAGCTCAACTAACAGTGTTCTGGTATTGTGTTGAGCACTTATTTAGTGTCTCATAAGGACACTAAATACATTTGACCAGTTATGACCATCCTTTTCCTTTCGCACACACAAACACACACACACACACACATGCACACATATGCACACGCGCACACACACACACGCACACACACTTCACTGAATTCAAATAGAGAAGCAGTGTTTAGGGTTAAACTTTGCCGCAGCGACATTTATGGTTTTTCAAATAATCTAAGCATCGCACTAACCAGAAGGCCTTCCCTTGAGTCCATCGACCCAAAGGTATGAAACGGCAGTAAATTACAGTGTATGCGTGTGTGTGCGTGTGTGTATGTGTGTGTGCGTGTGTGTGTGTGTGTGTGTGTCTGACTGTCTGTGTGTGCATTCTGCAGCCGCCACAGTTTACTGATCCCAGCGGTCTCAAATGACACAAAACAAACCGCAAACAGCACTATGACTTTTCCAGCCCTGCTGTTGAACATATGCAGTGTAATAAATGTTAATCTAACGCTATGCTGATTAATAATTAAACAATTACGCTCATGAATCAATGACTCCTGCACATATTTTTCTTTAGCTAATGGCAGTGAATAAACAAGGCATCTAAATTACCAAGTCTAATTTGATGGGGGAAAAAATATTCATATTTTATTTGTCAAAAAAAACAACATTAATAATGCTGTTTTAAAAAAATATATCTTTTAACAATTAACACACGTGCTCGCGTTATTGTTCGGATGCAGTGGCTCAGTGTTGTCAGCTTTGGGTCGGCCATCCAGTGAACACAGCAATGTTCTTGTTTTACTCACACAAATGTTCTGTGTTATAACCCGATGTTCTTCTCCTGTGTTCCTCCCATCCTCTGTTGCCTGGGAGGTTCCGATGCTCTTTGTGTTGCTATGCTACCTATGGATGTTCAGTTTCAGACCACATCCCTTTAAGAATGTTCCTAATGGGCCAGCAAATCGGAACACTTAAAGCTTCAACAATGGCAGGGACACTTCAGTGTGAATATACAGAATATATGGGACATTGATTTGGCCCTGGTGCTAGGTGCAGTGTGTCACCATGGTTATGCTGACGTGTAGTTGTTGTAAGAATTTACTGACCTTCTTGCCCCGGTATAGATGCCAGATAGGTGTGCAGTCTGAGGGTGGTGGATAACAGCCTAAACAGAACTCTTGACTGATGAGAAATATGATCTGGACACATCAGCATGCAAAATAAGGAGAAAGGTGTGCAGGGATTCGGGAAGATTAACGCTAATTTATAAAGGTGAACCTCGTTTACAGCTGCCATTTCCCTGTCTATAACTGCTGGTTCTGTCCGGCTTAAACCAGACAGAGACATCGTGTCTCTACAGGAGCCTCTCTGAGAAAGGCTGCATTCCGCTGTCTCCTGCACCACCACCCCGCTGAAACCCATCTGACGGGCTATAAAACATTACACAAACGACAACCCTAACGTAAAAATGTATAATTAATATGGCAATAAAGTAGCTGGATTGATTGACAAGGCTTTCTGAAGGGCGGGAGAGCTGAGGAGAGGGGGAGACTTTCGGATGCAACCTTTGTAACACACAATCAAACAGAAATTAAATCCAGCGTTTTAACATTAATTACGTGAAGCTCAGTAAATTGGTGGCGGTTTTGCAGTCTGTTTAAACAGGAGTAATGCAAAAAAATACACAATAGAGTTAAAGGCTACGGCAGCCAATACTGAGAGGATGAGTCATTTCAACAACTAAAGCATGTGTATTTGAGTGGATTTATTATAAATATTTTTAGCATTAATTACAGTGTCCAGAATCACACATTCCCTTACCTGTCCCGCTGAGAAGCCTGTGAATATTCATACTACATATGATTCACCTCCTACATAATCATAACGTGATTTCATTATTTCACTTCAGTGTAAATCAATGTCCTGTATATGTTGTGGCAACAGGAACAGCCCCAATAATATGAAAAATAGCTATGTTTGTAATGCAACGTAAATGCCATTCAAAGCATGCAGGAGGGTGCTTGTAAATAAAACAATGAAGCAAAACAATATAGACTGAAAGACTATTACTCTTAGTGGCTTTCAGGAGTGAGCTGTGTGTGTGTGTGTGTGTGTGTGTAGGACTGTGTGGTACCTGTGTGTGTGTACATGTGTGTGTGTGTGTGCATGTATGTGGGTATATGTGTATGTGTGTGCATGTGCTTGTGTGTGCATGTATGTGCGTGCGTGCATGTGTGTGTGTGTGTGTGTGTCTGCATACATATGTTTGTGTGTTTTGTTTGTGTGTGTGCCAGTCAGAGGTGCTTAATCCAAGCTCTTAATCATTCATTTAGCGTAATAATTGAAGCAATTATGTGATGAAGACCTTGGATGGAACAAAAAACAGAAACATCTCTGGCACTGCAGGTCCTGGGTGCCAACCTCTGCACTGTGAATAAAACAGGCACTTCAACAATATGCTTCTTATATTGCCATTTAATTTATCACTACCATCTACCACATATCACCAAGGACGAATATTGCCTCGGTTTTAAAAACAATGGCCCAGTTCGTAAATTTCTCCTCATAGCTGAGACGATGATCATTGTACCCATTTCCACCCCGCATACATGCATAACTACACACATGTTTCAGTCCGCAGCAGGCCTGAAAACTTTCAATATGCACATTTCAATATAGACGTTTTCACATTGCCGTCATTATCATTTCCAGGATAGACTCTCGGGTCTTACATAAGGAAACGTAAGTGACAGGCATTCAAAATGGCCTCCGTGACCCTTCTTAAATAATGGTGTCGACCTGCCTCTCACCTGTGCTGATCAATATGCATGCGCACATATGTAAACCAGTGAAAATTCGTCGAGAAGCCTGGACTGTCCTTTTTTAGTGGAGTTCTTAAACAACAATGCCGCTGAAAATAATATGACTCAGTCTGATATTCCGGCCAAATTATCCTCCAGACTCTTTGACAAACAGACCCAGATCTCCTTCACCTCTTCTCCCAGCACAAACACACACATTGGAATTACAGTCACTTGGTTACACAGTTTGTAAATGATTTAAAATTGGATTTCATGCTGGCCCTTATACTAATTTATTGGCATTTTTGAGAACATGTAATTTACACATTGTGAGGTGACAAAAATCTTATCTTAATCTTATTTTAATAATCTGGATTTGCTGTGTTCCCCAGTTCCTTACAAACAGGATGCAAACAGGGAACCCTTTCATTGTTCTGCTGATTGAAATTACAGCCACACTCACGGGGCTTTGGGGTTTAAATATTAAATAATGCATACTTTCATAATTATATAGAAAAATATAGATTTTTAAAATAGGGTACCAGGCTGAATGGTGACTTTAATTAGATCACAGTGTAAAATATCTCAAGGGCATGAAAAAGCAAAGTTAAATACTTCACAATGAATGTAAAAAAATATGTATTTAAAGAGATAATGAAACACAAATAGAGATTTATTAGACTATGACTGCTATTTGTTGACACATTCATTGGTGCACTAATGTCAATTATATTGGAAATGCAATCAGGAGAGAGCACTTTCTAAATGCTAAATGCGAAAGATACTCTCTTTATTCACAAGAGTAAAGAAATGAATTAGTAAATTGTTTCTGTGGATATCTATCCAGATAAAGACAATCTCAGAGTGAGGCCAGTCACAGGGGGATGCCATGATGTCTTGGGGGGGGGGGGCTTAAAAGAAATATATTAAGGATATTTTCATACATCTGTGACATATTTCTTACATATTTATGTTAAATTTCAACATGTTACCTTTTTGTTAGAGGTACTGCTACTAGAATTATTATTACTATTATTGTTGAGCAGAGTTTATATTACTGCTACTACTACTACCACCACTAATGATAATAATAATAATAATAATAATAATAATAATAATAATAATGCCTTAATGCATTCATGCAGCATTAAAAAACACTCATTCATATACATCAGACATTCTCCTTATGTGAAAACATGCACATTTGTAAAAATAGTTCAGCTGCTCAAAGTATTTATATTTGTAGGAAGCCAGCATACAACTAATTTGCCCAAACTGTCTTACACACACACACAAACACACTGTCACACACAGACACTCTGTCCTAATTCATTGCAGTGCTTCCTGAATGCGAAACATTCAGAGGGAGAGATCAGCTAAGAGCAAAGCTTACGCATCGGCATTTCAGAGCAGTCGGCTGGCGAGGTGTGCTACAGCAAGAACAATAACTAGAGAATTCAGAGCACTCTAAAACTCACGGCATTTCCAAGCAAACAACGCCTGCAGTTAAGAAAAAAAAAAAAATTACAGCGACTACTTTGCAATGGAACACAAACAGTTGCGTGTTTGTTTCAAACCTCAATTATAATTCACAGCATACATTCCTGTGTTGTGCACAGGATATGTAAATGTTAGCTGCTGCAGTCAAATACATCAATGCCACTTGACAGCTGAATTATAACCACAGAGGAATGCATCAGGCTATTGTTTCAGCCAAAGAAAGGAGCATTTTTTAAACTCACAATAGCTTTAATCAAATTCTCAAGGTTGTTCAGTTTAGCATTGTATTACTTTAATAGTTTCGGGTTTGCCGTTGATGTTAATGACACATTCTTATTTAAATGTAATGTGCTTTTGAAAAGCCATCAAAACATTTTAAGGTCCAATGAATGCAGTTTCATTTATATTTTTTTTCATGGAGAGATCTCTCTCTTTTTTTGTGTTGCAATCTCCAGCCAGATTTACTAAAATAATAAAGCAGGGGTGGGCTGGTTAATGGAAACTTTAAGGTAGTGATGCAAAGCGCTCTCGCAAATGGCATCTGGGGCACGTAGCCCCTCCCACAACCCCCCCTGACATAGAGCAACCCTCTCAGTCTCCCCTCTACCCTCACATATATGGGTTTAAGGAGACCTTGGCAACGATTCATCACCCAGCGTTGTGAGATGATAAAATAGCACCTTTAGCAGCAATACAACAGAACACATTAATGTCTGTGTCAGTTTCTTTTCATTCTGTGGAGCTACCTGTAAAAAGTGTATGGAGTGGTGTTTGTTCTGGTTTGTTGTGTCGATGCTGCACCTCTTATGTATTATCCTGGTGGATGGCCATGATATGGCTGACTTTACAGTACAGTACAAACTGCAAAAGACTGTCTGTAAGTCAGTACAGAGCTTAGTATTGGCATGCGCTATTTGGTGTTGGTTCAAATACAGGCTGTTAGAGGACTGTTAGTTTTTTCTATTCTGTGTATGTGAGAGAGAGATGGATCGGGAGATAAAGAGAGACAGAGAGGGAGAGATTTTATAACAGGTCAATAGCATGCTTCCATCTCTATCTGTAACAATAGAACAATGGAAATGACAGGGGAATAGAATTCACTTCACATCAAGTTTGAACTTAACCTATGGAAAACGCCATTGACAAAATGACAGTTTTACAGAATGACTTTGTGTGTTTCAGCGTGACCTGTCCTTAGCACCCTGTATTCAGTACAGGCACAGAATTAAAATTTTCTAAAACAATTCATGTTTTGTTGTGATGTCTTATAGACTATTGTGTTGCGTTTTCCTGTGCTTTCTTTTTTTCTCAGTTGTACAGTTTATGCCACAAAGGCAGGCAAACATGTTCCATAAGGATTGTGAAAAAATGCAGGAACAAGAGGTTGCACCCTAAAATGACAAAAGTATACAACCAATTCAGGACTGAAAGACTCAGACCAGTGAATGGTTGATGTAGGCCTCTGCATCTTTTTTTTCTTTGCAGTTATCTTGGGTTCACAACAATGTTTCATACTCAGATTTCTGTTTTGGGTCATGGCTAGATGTGGGGGACTGCAGGGTCGAGAATCAAAGGGAAGCAGTGGGAGTGTGTCTAAAAAACATTTCATTTCAGCAATAAGGAAGGAGAGTCTGTGATATATCAGGAATATTGGCACAGCTCCGTGTCTTGTTAAGTATAAGGTGCAACTAATTATCTTGCATGCTTCCAGATCAGCATTTGACAGCTGTTCTATCGGTGTGCCGTGGAGGCTGCAATTTGTGTACGACTTACTGACAAAAGGCTGAGCAGGTCCAAATGCAGCTGAAAGTCTTTTAGTCAAAGTTTTAAAACCTTTTTATAAAGCGTATGAATGTATTTTCACATCTGCACGGGTGGTCAGGTTCCAACTGTGAGTGCGGATAGCCGTGGGTATATCGCTATTGTTCTCCAACCAATCGGAACACGGAGTGGTGCGGCTTTTCTTGTGGTGACGGTCTTAGTGTCATCTCGAGTGCGCGGACACACTGTGCCTACTGCAGAGAGGCTTCCGGTGGTCTTCTGCACGGACAAAACTTCAAACCCCAGCAGCATCACGCTGAATGAAAGAGCTCGCTGGCCTCGTTTGAAGCCCGTCTTTGAAATAAGCGCAGAAATCCCTCTGGTCCCCGGATCATGTTCTATTTACGTTGCCTTTGCCAGCGACGGAGGCGTCGGCGGCCAATTTCACAACAGAAGATCCGTACAGGAAAATCCGGCTAATCCTGGACTGAGAGTTCATGCCTTGGCTTTGCTGCAAAAGCTTCGGCCGATTTTTTCCAGGAAAACCCAGGATCCCTTTGGGCAGTCCGTCTCAGCGGCAGAACTCTCGTCCATTTCTGTTTTTTTCACGTTGTCCTTCACGTCCAAAAAAAAGATGGAGTTTTGTCTTCTGCATTAAAGGAAATGATAAACGTCTAAAGGTCTAAGCCAATGCAATGCTGCGAATCTCGGAAACGCGTCCCCGCTTTTCAGGGCCCAGGAGCTGATCCAGACTTACAGTTTATACCCATGAAGGTGCCTGTTTCTTTCCCTTGTGTGCCTCCCTCCACTTGGCTGTCGCTGTAGACTTCTGGGGGCCACAGTTAAGTCTTCAAGAAAGTAATATCAGGTGATCCAGAGAAAGAGCCCACAAAGAACTGCTGAAGCCCCTGGTTGGTCATCAGCAATTTCCGTTCTATGCCCGTGACAAACTCCAACCCCCTTTTACTCTAAACCAACTGTGATCTCAAACAAAAAGAGAGATAGAGAGAAAGACATTGTATTACTTATTTTATTTATCCATTTTTTATGTTGATCTTATCTATGCATGCTCATATCTGCGTTTTATATTGTGCATGGTGTTTATCTTGTTATATTCATGGTGAGAGAGAGAGAGAGAGAGAGAGAGAGAGGGAGAGAGAGAGAGAGAGAGAGGGAGAGAGAGACGGAGAGAGAGGGAGAGGGAGAGGGAGAGAGAGATAAAGAGGTAAAATGTTACTGTAGTATCCTCTTCTGTTTCTCTATGTGGGCGACCTGGTAATGAAGCAGTATTACCACCCTCTCCACATTCCACGCTCAGGAATTTGGTCCCCCTGAATGGTGCTTTTGAAGAGCTCCATTGTGCTCCAAGCCTTCCGCTCCACGAGTGCCATTGTCAGCCCCGGCCCTCCTTTTACCAGAGAGATAATAAACTTGGCCTCTCCGCGGAGAGATCACCTGATATTGACGTCTCGCTCTTTCACCCTCTCCGCAGGCCTCAGATTGATGGCGAGGCAGGGGACGATCACTCATCCCTCCCCTCTCGAAAAGAGAAGGATGCTGAAAAATATGGACGTTTCTTCAAGGTCTGCGGGAGATCGGTATGTGTGAACAGCCCTGCAACGCCTCGGCTGACGGATAAATCTGCCTCAGAACAGGACGAGGGATACACTTCGGAGACAGACACCCGGTTTCCGACCGGCAAAATGCTTTATTTTTCAAATTTCATATTTCATATTTCATAGTACATGGTGTGCACATCTTACTTTTATACACAGTCAAAACAGATCTCATACTTGACCTGCCCTGAAAAACAGTTGGGACTACATCTCAAAAATATAGTATTGTACAATTAGTTTGTACATTTTGTATAGTGTTGTATATTGTAGCTCATCATATTTTTCTGCAGACACTTGTCTGATGTGTTTGATAGGTGATGTTTCGTGTTGTGCCGTTGCTTTATCAGAGGTTATATGAGAATTGGTCTCACCTTCCCCTTCTCCACATGCAAGTCCATTACTTTTAAAATGATAATTATAGGGACAGATTATGGCATTTTTAAAAGTATAATCACATCATTTAATACATGGTTCTGCACAGGATGTGATTTTATTATGTAATAATTAATCTTGGGAGGATTATCATCGCCATAGTTCAAGCATATTGCCGATTCTCATTTTCATAAAAACCTCCGCTTAATGCTCTGTTTAATACTCTTTTAACGGTCATCTTGTGTTTTGATTCAGAATTCTTTATGCACTTACGTAGTATGCGAAGCAGCCAGTGTGAATGGCAGCAGGAGAGTTATGGGTCATACACGGACATGATCCGCAAACTGGGTGTGGATAACAGGGTAAATTGGCCTTTCTTTCTCCTGAGTCAGATCAGCAAGCACTCTCTGCTACAGATGCCTTCTCTCTCCCCCTCTCTCTCCATCTCTCTCTCTTTCCCTCCCTCTGTATTTCTCCCCTCCTCCAACTATTCTTCTCCTTCACTCTCTCTGAGAGATACAGACCCAAACACTCATAACCGCTTGGGAGGTATGTCAAAGGCATAAACTGTCAGAAGTTTTTGTGACGGCGGGTTGGGGGCGGCGGGCGGCGGGTGTAAAGATGATCCAAAAAACTAATCGGGTTCGGCCTGCCAAACTGAGTTCTTTCGCAGGTGTGGCAGAGGGACCCCACCAGTAGCCATGTGTCGAAACAACCAAAAATCCTGGCCTGTGCTTTCCAGAAGGGAGGCTCATCCCCTCTACTTTCACACAGCTAAGGCCTCTGCGCCCCCTCCACCACAGAAAAGCTCTTTGGCAGGAGGGGAACCACAGCTGAATTTTAAGGCCCCCGCTTCCTTTGCCAAGCTGATTTGGGAGGGAGAGAAAAACTGGGGGGGGGGGGGGGGGGGGGGGATGAGGGAGGGGGGAGTGGAAACCCTCTTTCAGCTGCGTGGTCGATATGCTTTTGACGCAAGCCTGAACCCATAGATTTCTGTCCTTCTAATATCTCTCCGCTCAGTGGGAAATCCTGAGAAAATCCAGAACCGCACAGCAATGGGAGATCGCGGCTCAGAGGGGCATTGGAGCGGATCTTCATGAATTTTACACGCTCGAAGTGGGTGTCAATACCGTCAATGTAGACAGATTAATTTGATGCGATATGTGAAGAAATATGTGCGTGCGTGTATTCATACTGTTATTCCACGGACATTCATATGATATAACATTTCTATATTAAACACATCCATATCGGCAAATATTTTTATTCATCTTAATTGTATTAACAGCACAGAAAGATTTGCGCAAAATGGAGCTGCCTGTTGCCTCTTGAAGTCACTGCAAAACCCCCTTGCTGTGGGTCTGGGTCTTCTGCCACAGTGGGCTGTGAGCTCTGTGATTCCAAGCGTTGCCAGTTAGTTCTCAAGTCGTGCCGAGCCACACACACTCAAAATGTCAGAAATTAGCCATGTCCTGTCACATTTTACAAAGGTCAGAGAGCTGCTCTCTCGGCTGTTTATCTGCGTAAAGACTAACATCGTCGACCTGAGCACAGGCCGAGGAACCACCAAAGTGTGCCATTTCTGTGGGTTATTTAATGTCCTGCTTGGGAAATGATGAGGCAGTCAGTCAAACCAACAGGTCAAACAGTCTAATCTCACAGATATGGTCACATCTGCTGATTTTACATACAGCCACACCTTATAATGTGAAACACATGGTCACACCTGCCAATGTCACAGACATGATCACATTTGATAATCTCACAGACATGGTTGCATCTGATAATCTCACAGGCATAGTGACCTCTGCTAATGTTAAAGACATTGTCAAATCTGCTAACCTCACAGACATGGTCACCTCTGCTAATATCAAAAAAATAGTATCAAATGATATATACTGTATAAAAACGTATAAATAATAATCTCTGAAGTAATGGACAAAAGGCTCAAATGTTTTTATTCGTCCATGCCTTTGCATACTATTTTTCTTTAAAGAAATTTTGTCCATACCAGTGATGGCACTGACAACCCATGCGACTTGTGGTGGAATGTTATCTCCCAGCACTACAGATGATTTCACAGCAAAATGATCGAAATCAAAATGTCTAAATGAACAATGAACAGCAAGTCTTACCTGTGGGTGGCAGCTATTTCGACCATTTTACCAACTGGATGTGAAGATTCAGTGCAGTGCATGCTCAGTGTGTGTGTGTGTGTGTGTGTGTGTGTGTGTGTGTGTGCGTGTGTGTGTGTGTGTGTGTGTGTGTGTGTGTGTGTGTGTGTGTGTGTGTGCGTGTGTGTGTGTGTGTGTGTGTGTGTGTGCGTGAGTGTGTGTGAGTGAGTGTGGGTGAGGGAGAGAGAGAGAGCGCAAATGACCTGTGTATGCTATGGTATAATTGTTCATATAATGAAACTAATGAGACTGGAACACAACACACTAGTGTGTGATCCTGCTGTAAGTGTGTGAGCGTGCACGCTCGCACGTATACAATTAATCAACGTGTGGGAGATGACGAGCAGTGTCTGTACAATTCTGCCAAAGGTTAAGAGGCAGTCATTTTCTAAGAATGGCATGAATCTCGGCAGAGACAGCGATGGGGTCTAAGTGACCACACTAATTACCAATTATGTCTTGAAGCAGAGAATATATTTGCGGTATGTAGTCCACTAAATACAGATAGGCTTTATCACATTAGCATGCTAATGTTCATCTTTAAATCTAGAAACATACATAAGAGAGCACAATGGAAGATATAATAGTCACCCTATAATACCGTACCAAAGGAATACTGGCCTTGCTGGCTATTATTCAGTGTCAGCTTTCTTCTTTATATACAAAATGGTTAAAAACATTTAATCTCTTCATTTCTAGTTAGTTGCACTAGAAGAGTGTAGATACAATCTAATAATTAAAATGGAGTTCGTGTGTAACGGCACTCGTTTCATAAATATTTGCAGCGCATAGCTAACTCGTTAAAACTTGAAACACCCATGTTACCAAATTAGTTACATTAGTAACAATGTTACAGTTTTTTTGCATAATGATCATTAACACAGACAGTGTAAACAGCTTAGAAATGAGGGAAAGAGAGAGGGGGTAAGGGAGAGTAAGAACATAGAGAGAGAGAAAGAGAGATGTCAAAGGGAGATCTGATAAAGGGAGAGAGAGAAAGGGAGTGAGGGAGGGAAAGAGAGACTGGAAAAAGAGTTTGGTTGTATTCTGTGCAGTTAGCCCCTGGCCTGTTTTGGGGAAAATTTAGGGAGAACTTCTTGTAACATCTTTTGATGGAAAAAAAGCCAGTCCAAGCCAGCAGCAGTGTCAGCTGCTTTGAACTCTGGTGAATTTGACAGACAGCAAATCAGAGTAAATAAGTTGCACAGAAATCTTTTTTGTTCCCCTCCCCACCAAAATGCAAGGCTTTCAAAAGGAGAAAGACAGTGAGGTGGAAGAAGAGAGAGAGGGGGAAGAGAGAGGGAGATGGAAAGAGAGAGAGAGGGAAGGAGAACACATTTTCTAATTGAGGCAAAAACTGTGCCACCCCGCATCCTTACTGAGAAACCCAAAGAACCTTATAAAAAGGTCCAAAGTGTCAGAAACAGGAAACCTCAAACAAGATACTGCAGAGAGAGAGGAAGTGGGGAGTAAGGAGAGGACGTTGAGTCTTAAATTCACCCTTTCTTTCTTGTCTTTCAACCCCGTTCGCTTCATTTTCCCGTATTGCCAAGATATCGCCAAAGCTTAATACGCAATACAAAAATAGAGAAATTATTAACGCATAAATAATAAAATAATAAATAATAAATAATGATATACCTAAACCAATGAACACATATACAATCATCAGTTCTGTAGAACTGATAAAATATGTCTGTCTAATTATTTATACCTAAGTCAGCTGGTTTTGGAATATTGCATCCAAATATCTGAAAGCTTTAGGTGTATTTTCAGTGTATAGGACTAGGTACTGCTCTCTGTCATTGTGGCTGATCCATATAAATAAATATGTAAATATTTATTAATTATAATAATTGGTGATAATTGTTGAATAAGATTGGATGTATGATTTATGCTAGTCTGTTATACCTTTATGTGTAAAGGTGACTGGTGATTTCCTTTTAAAATCATTTTAAAAGATTTTAATGTAGCTGAAAGTGCAGAATCAATGTGTTTATTAAAAATGCAATTCTCAGAGATTTCCTGCAGAAAAATTATGTTTCTTTTTACAACAGGCACATTGAACAGCAGCTTACTGAGCTTCTAAGGTCCATGCCGTGCTGCCAGTAATTGTTCTCCTCCTCTTAAGAAAGGGCATATCAATTAAAAAAATAAATTGCGCAGTGTTGGAACAACTATTAAAGATTTTCCCGTGCTCATAAAGGGCGAAGGCGTTTTTTCCCCCCAACAATGTAATCACATTATGTTAACCTACTTTCTCAAAGTTATTGCACAAGGATAGTTACATAAAACACAGTGAAATAAATAAATGAAGATGCGTACAAACAAAATTGTCCCACACAAATAGTTTATGGTCCCTCAGCCTTTACGCTGTAGCAGTTCCACTGATAAGTGAGAGATTACTTTTTTCATGCTGAAAAATACTAAATTTTGGTTAGAAAATAACAGAATCAAGGAAGGATTAGAAGTCAGTTTCACATGATAATATCTGCTTAAAGACATCCTGATCCTGGGCTTGGTTAAGCTTTGGTATGGGATGCACATGCAAGCCTTTGAGAAATTTAGACGTCTGAGTATTTCTTCTGTTTCAGAGTAACAGCTCAAATACTACAAACCAACACTCCTGACTAAGTTTTGTCTCGATGGCAACGTATGGGCCCCAACCCTTTTTCAGGAGCAGTGCCCCTGCACTTATGAAGGGACTCTAATCTGTTCCTGTTCCTGTTCCTGGTGACTCCAGCAGTGTGTTCAACAGGTGGGACATAGTGACATCCCACTACATCATCAGAGAGAATCTGGTGCCTCTGTGGGAGAGGTGTAATTATCAGCCCTGACCTCTAGGGGGAGCCAGTGACCTCATTAATCCCCTGGGGGGAATGGGTCATCTTCCACCAGTTGTCCCAGCCTCACCTCAGCGTCACTCCGCCTCACTTCATTCCAGAATGTATGTCTGTCCGTCACCACAGCCAGCAACAGGTTTCAGAGGAATTAAAAAAAGTGCACCCTTGAGTTATGTGGACAAGATGTGTCCATCGAAACTCCTTACCCGGGACTTGTTATCATATACTGTACACAAGAGTTTTATTTTTCCAGAGAACATTAAAAACACATTTGCAGTTGGATATAAATGTCAAGCAATAGGATTTAACATCCAAACATGTATTGTTTTTGAAAGAACAGACAGAGGCAGCTTTTAGAATGTCAAGACAAGGCACTATAAATACTTACGAATGACTAGACTCCACGCGCTGGGTATTGAGGACTTTGACCCCTGCAAAACTCACATATTTAATCAGATGAGCGGATTATTTTGATTAGATTATCTATAGACATTGTCACTGTCTGCCCTGTCCACATGTCTGGGAGGCTTTGAACTTGTTGCCTGCGAGTCTGACTGTTGCTATTCTTTTTACACAGTGATCATGGTGGTTGGAGGCTGGTGGGGGGGGGGGGGGGGTGTCATCATCTTGAAATAGAGACAGTTTATTATTTTTTCAGAGTTTTTTTTTT